>NC_057795.1:218854916-219154916 GCF_018294505.1 Triticum aestivum
CACATTGTTTTCTACTGCTGGTTCACTGGGCTACCATGGTTCGCACTCCTGGTTCACTGGGCTATTGTGGTACGCACTCCTCCGACCTGAGTAGTAGTAGTAGTATAAACCGCATCATTCTTTGCTCCTTCTTACTACGTACTCCGCCGACATGTGGGAGAGCCAGCATCCGGGTTGATGTGTCATGCAGCAGATTAGAGTGCGGAACGGAAGGGGGGCATTACCCCGGTCGTAGTGCCAGTAATTCATGACTATAGTGAGTAGTCATATCACAAGTCTTTCCAACAGTAACGCGCCGTCAAATCACACAGCCCGACCTTTCCAACAGTAAGTTTGAGAATCCGCCACTCCCTCACCCTCCTCGCCTCTCTGTCAAACCGCCTACCCGAAAATTGCTGCGCGTACTGCCCGGGAAAAGCCCCGCCCTCAACTTTTAACTACACAAAGATAGTTCGAGCTTGTTTGTTCTATATAAATCCTTACTGTATGTTTATTCACCCATGGGGTTGTTCAATGAATGGAGGGCCGGGGAGCACAAGTGAACAATACTAGTACTACTAGTAGTAAGTAGCAGTCGTACAGTTAGTCACCTTAAATAGAGAGTTTCTTTCCTTTAATGGCATGTACAAAAATTGAAACACTTGTTGTGGCGACAAAAAGATAATCACTCCACTATATATGTACGCAGGGGCCTGAGCGCTTCCTTTACTAGGGTTGCTCTCTTCATTCTCTCATCCTCTCCAGATCTAAACAAGATAGCTATAGTGACATTTTCTCTCTGCTCACCGCTGGTCACAGATCCGGCCGGATCCCTTCGGCCAGTGTGTGTAGAGGACTAGAAGGTGCATCGTTCATGCGGTCATCACCGCCAAGGGAGGAAACCCAGAGCTGCCGGCGGGGCCCGATCCTCTGCCCGTGCCGTTCTCTCCAACACAGCGCCGACTCAGGAGGTCCTTCGACCCTTCTTCCTCCCTGCTGTATTGTGCGCAGATCGGACCTACCACCGCCGACATCCCGATGAACCTCAGGTACAAGTTCTTCGAAAGCAGCCTTACTCTACTGCCCCAGCGCCCAACGTGTCTGCATGTGCATTTTTTTTTACTTCCATCAACTCTTCCAAATCCACCTAAATTTTTAGTATTATTAGAGGTAAAGCTACTTCATGCATTCGAATCTAGGACTTGGTTCAAACAACGAAGAAAGGGGGGAAAATTGCAGCATGAATCTAGGACTTGATTCAAAGAGGAAATAACAGGGGGAAAGTAGTAGAGACCGTACCCAACCGGTCTCTTGGTTGAAAGGAAAATAATGGGAAAACTCAGTACAAAATGGATAAGGAACAGATCTATTATTGGTTTAAAAAAGGATAGAAAGTGGCGGCTGGTGGACAACTCAACAGAGTATGTCCAGGATTAGATTTGCTGCCCTCACATAGTAAAAAGTCTCCAGGATTAGATTTGCTGCCCTCACATAGTAAAAGGTCTCCAGGATTAGATTTGCTACCCTCACATAGGAAAAGTTCTCTAGGATTAGATTTGCTGTCCTCACAGACCATGAACAATCTCAGCATCACCACTTTATGCCTCCTTGTAGGTACATTGTGCTGATGCGTCCACTATCGCATGTCCTTATACCAACCTTTTGCTATTGTTAATGTAAGGGTGCATGTAAAATGAAGTGATCACACTATTACCTTAAGTACATGTCTAACCAGTGTTATTGTTAATCTAATGCCTCTAGTGATATGGTGCAATTAAACTGTGTTAACAAATGATACTCCTGCTGTTTGCCCAAGTATGATAAGTAAGTTGCTTCTTTACGCTGCTGAGTGACCTGGTGTCCCCATGGTCCCATGCCCTTAAATCAACTCTTTAGCTGTTGTTGATTTACTGTATCTGGTAAACAAGCAATGCGACCATTAAAGTAATCCCATATTTGACAAATGTCATAGTTGATCGTAATGCTTCTGGTAACATGAAGCATTGCTGACGTTTTAACATTTCTACCGTCCTTGCGTGATTGCCATTAGCATAATTAATATGCTTCTTTTCATTTCGTGTATGTTTCATATATTCTTATTGACCAGCAACTGTTTACTTTATATCTTTTTGTGCAGATTGGGATATCCATTTCACCTGTTGCTATTGTGACCTTTTGGTGAACTGCACAAAACACTTTCTTTTGGAATGAGTGTCTTGTGCAGTTCAACTAAAATGTCGCGTGGGCAACATCTCTCAATTTTGGTGGAACTGCAGAAAATGGTGATTGGACTTTCCAAAATCTCCATCAAATTCTGTTGGTAATCTCGTGCAACATTTTATGAGCTTTTGCAAGATGAGCCCTCACTGTAACCATAATGGCACTTTAATTTAGTGGAACTGCACAAAAGGATAAGAAAATTATAGTTGCACCTTACACGAGCAGGACAGCCAACCACAATGTTGCTGAATTTTAGTGCAACTACTAAAGAAGAACCTGCCAGCTCACGAGAGAAAGTACTTCTTGCTAGCTGAATGATGCAATCTTTGCTTCATTCCAGGTGAACTGCAGAAAAAGGCGCATGAATTGAATCATGGATCTGCAGGTTGACCTCATCCGAGTGGAGTTGCAGGTTCACCACATTGAGTCGTGGCAGTATAGGGCCCCTCGCACCGGTTGCTTCAACTAGTGCCACTATTATAGTAACCATGCTCTTTCTTATCTGTGCAAACATGAATACTCTACTACAGATGTTGTGATGGTCAAGAGCATTCGCCAAGTTCTTGGGTTGTATGACACGGCTAGCCAAGATGGATTTAATCCCGATATTCACTTTCTCAAAAGGCTCTAATGGGTTGGTTCTGAATATTGCAAGCTGGGAATCAATGAGATGTGTAGGCATCGTTGTTGTACTTATTATTTGAATCTTATTTGTTGGTTCTGAATCTTGGAAGCTGGGAATCAATGAGAAGTCTAGGCATATTTGTTGTACTTGTTACTTGAATCTTATTTGTTGGTTTGGAATCTTGCAAGCTGGGAAACACGACATGATGATGCAGAGGACAGCAACCATAACAAACTGTTCAAACTTGGTAGTATTTTCTATGTGGAAGTGCGGCAAATGTGTTGATCATGTGCATCCTTAGAATAATAATTCTAATTGTTGGTCATGTTGATCATGTGGCATTGATAGAACGAGCCAATGCATTGCTTGTTTTAAGAATATATTTTAATTAAAGTTAATTACATTTAAGTAAAGTGACCACTAACACTTGTTATTACAGTACCAATACAAACCCACTTGTGAACCGACGTGTGTGGCCGGAATAGGTTTCTTAATGGAGGCGTTTGAATGCGCTAAGGGTGCATATTCTTCCAGGCGTGCAGCGGGAGAAGGGGTACTAACTATTGTTCCCTAAAAACTCTCAGTTTACTATTGAATCTAGTTCCCCAAGAGCTGAAAAACGAACTGCTGTTGCCGCCTACTCACTCGTTCACTTGAAGAGACTCCAATGGCGGTTCGAGGGGTGAGCCTGCTGGATATGGACTTCAGCAAGGAGTTAACCTTTGAGTTCTCCGTTCAGTCCCATGGCGGCACCAAGTTGAATGTGATGTACACCAATAATCCGGACTCGCTAAGCTGCCTCGCCGAGTTCAAGCAGTACCTACATGACGAGAAAGCACAAGGTCGCAGGACTAGACCTTGTGCCCATCCATTTGTCTCCTGATAGGGACCAGCAGATCATGGTTGCCCAGGTATGCATGCGAGACGAGGTTCTCATCTACCACTGCTGTAGGGCCATCAGAGGTTCTGTAGCATTCGCCCGTTTCATCGACAACGCCGGCTGCACCTTCGCTATGGTAGAGAGAAGGAAGAACGCGAAGATTTGGCCATCTGGTGCAACAAGCTTGTTGACATCCAGAAGCAATACAAGATCATCGGTAACGGGAAGAAGAAGGTCTCCATGGTTGACCTCGTTGAGACCATCATCAACCCCTGGTACGCCAACATGAAAGAAGATAACGATACCAAGGAGCTCCACCGGCCACCCTGCATCCGAACAAGTCAACCCTCGTACTCCCCTCCGCCCGCGTCTTCCCCCACTCCGGTTCATTCGGTCCACGGTCTCGACGTCGTCCTCCACCTTGGTGCTCTCGCCGCGGCGCTGCTGTCTATCGTTCCCAACATGTTCAGCAAAATAAGAGGAATCGGGAGACAACTGTTCGTCGTGATGCTGACAGTCCCGGGCCCTCCAGGTCCATGGCCTAGGTTTTGTTGTTTAACATGGGCAGCCCACGACATGTTTCAACGTTTTTTGGATCAAGCGGCCACTGGGCTCCCAACCTAGCTTGTCTATAACATCAGCAACCCAAGTTATGTTTATTTTTTCAAGACGACACACAACTCAGTTCTATTTTTCTATAAGAATGCAAAACTGAACCTATGTTTTCCCTTCAATAATAGTATATATATATATATCTATCTTATTTTAATAGAAACAACATAAGGTTCCATTAAACCTGTCGTTCGTCCAACCATTTTATAGACCTTTCCACTTCCTTTATTTTTGGTTTTCATTAATCCTATATCTGAGTTTTCTTCCTCTTTCTTTTTCGACGTAAACTGAGTTTTCTCTCAGTACTTTTCCCTAGAACAAACTCAACTGTCCCACGTCTAGCCTGAAAAATAATAATACCCCACGTCCGATTAACTCATCAAATTAAAATGATATTTTATTTCGTAAATTGAAAGTTCTTACAAAATAATAATAATAATTGTTTATATATAACTTGGCAAGTTAACTCCTAGTGATTGCGTACATAAGCTTGCAAAGATTTTACTGACCAATGCAGTAATAGACATGCAATCATGTGTTTATGTTTTTATAACATTTCTCTGTCCAGCCCAACATGATATTTTCACCCAGTCCAGCAAGTCACGGTTTTCGAGAAAAATGCAAATGGGCTTTAACTTCTACCATATATATAAACGGGCTGCATAGATGCTACATCATTGTTTCACCCAGCCCACCAAATGGACTGAAAAAACAAATGGACTAGCTAACATGTGGGCCAGTAGAGAAAGTACATGTAGGCCCCATGTGTGGTTTTGGTAATTAAATGACAATCCTAATGGACTAATGTTTGCACTGAGATATACATTTGAAGGAAAGTTCCATTTGCATTGCATGAAGAATATTGGATGAATTGGTGGATGAAATCCATCAACATCTATATATGCATTGAGACTTGATAATGAATGACAATTCCTATGAAGAAACAATGACATCAAGTTATATAGGAAGGTTTGTTCCATGGGTGATGCAAGAAGGATATTGAATGGATTCAGAATGAATGCCATATACATGTAGTTGTGCATCAAGATTAATCATGGAGCAAAGATAAAGGTTGACCAAGATGAAAATCGAAGATTGAATTCAAAGATGGCCAACTCACAAGCGCAAATCATGTGCCACATGAGATCTTGTGGTATGGTATCAATTGCGCTTTGTGTACTAACCCATACTATGTGTTGCCTATGTTTTTGAGGGTTAGGAGATTCTCATGGGCTCACATCGAGAGAGAGATTTCAAGTGTCTATGAGAGGATGAAATCAAGTGTTGATGATCATGGTTGACAAGGGCAAGTTCAAGATAACTATCCCAAAGGATTACATGCTTGAAGCTTGTGGATGATCACATGATGGACACATGAAGATAAATACAAAGCAAAGCTTCCCACATTGTGTATGGGGAAGCTACTTGAAGACTTCACCAATGTCTTGCCATTCAACTTGAGCCAAGAAGAAACTTCAACTTCAAGCTCAAGTGAAAGGCTCGAGTCAAAGGTATTACTTCCTTCGACGTTAGTGTTGTGGAGTGATGAACACCGAAGGAACACATACACTCAAGAATGGATTCTTCATAGCTATGTAGTGTAGATACTTTATGATTCTTGAGTTATAGGGATCCTGCACTATTAAGAGGGGATCAAAGGGGTTCGTGATAGATTTGCTCAAGTCAACATCTTCTCTACACAATTCCACTCCTATCCTATATACCAAAGAAAATCCAAGCCAAATAGGTTACCCAAATATATGATAAAACCTTTGCATATTTTGCATACTCCATTTTGGTTCATCTTGGGTGGTTCTCTATGTGAGGACCTGGGTTTTTTCCATAGCTTCAAAACGAGCCCAAGATCATCAAAATCGGAGTTCGGATGTAAAACTTGTGCCTGTTTCAGTTTCTAGGCTGCAGCAGTTGGGTTTGGCCGGATCATCCGGGTCCTCTCCCATATCATCCGGGCTTTGCCCGGATCATCCGGGTTCCAGCCCGGATCATCCGGTTATTCGTAAAATTCATCGCAGTAACTTATTCCGCTAGCCGGACCATCCGGCTACCCACCCGGATCATCCGGCTATGTCCATGGACATCCGGGTATCTACTTCACCACATTGTATATTGACCTTCCACGTCCAGATCATCCGGGCAGGTCAACAACTACGGGAAACGGCTCTATTTTCTTGGGGGTATAAATATCCCTCTCCCACTCCGGGGGAGGGTTGACCACTTCATCCCAAATCGCCCCAAGAACACAAGTGGCTCCCTCTCACTTCAACTACACCAAATCTTAGATGCCGGAGAGATTAGTGAGTGTTCTTGAGAGTTGTTCCAATCAAAAGATAGATCCTCTCCCTCTCCCTCTTGTGACCAAAGCAATTCGTGATTTGAGCAAGTCTTGAGCATTTCCCCTCTGTTCTTGTTACTCTTGGAGGTTGGAGACTCCTAGGCGGTAGGAGTGCTCTGGTGAGGAATCAACTTGTGATTTGTCCCCCGGAAAGTTTGTGAAGGTTTGGAGGCCACCTCAAGGTCTACCACTAGTGGTTGAGAATCGCCTTCATGGTGATATCTCAAGGAGAATAGGGTGAGCCTTCGTGGCATTGGTGTGCCTTCATGGTAACATCCACCTCTCTAACGGTGACTAGCTTCCCTCTAAGGAAGTGAACAGCGGGATACATCCTCGTCTCATGTCTTCGGTTAATTCTAACCCTAGCCACCACTTGTGGTTTATTTTGGTATCTTGACCTTGCATTCACTATATCTTGTTGTCCTCATTATATTTTGTTGGTTACCATATCATAGAGTTTATTTAGGCCAACACTTTATAGTCCGCAATTCATACTTGCTACTATTGTTGTATCTTATGCTTAGTGTGATTTGCTAGCTGGTAACATTCATTCCATATCTTGTGACATAACTTGTGTAAGCTTGTAGTGCTTACTTGAGTTTGATTGTATCATTCAATTCCATATAGTGTGATACACTTTGTGTAAGATTGTATTGCTTGCTTGTGGTTGTGTGTATTATTCATTTACATATCTTGTGATATACATTGAGTAAGTTTGTGTAACTTACTTGTGCTTATTCATATCCTCATTATTCTCATCTTATTTAGAATAAGTTGTTGGTGCACTTACCTGAGCCTAGTATATTTAGGTTTTGTGCTTCAAAAGTATCCTCTTAGTTTATTTCCGCATCAGGATATAGCTGAATCCGTAAAGGTTTTTAAAACGCCTATTCACCCCCCCTCTAGGCGACATCGTGGTCCTTTCAATTGGTATCAGAGCCCGGTCTCTCCTTATTAGGCTTCACCGCTTAGAGAGTAACGATGTCGACTAGTGAACTAGTGCACGACAATACTTTTGATTTGGATGGCACAAATTATCACCTATTGAGAATTCGCATGCTTTATCACTTTCGGGCCATGGGTCCAAATGCTTTGCGAATTGTTCTTATAGGAATTTCTATTGCTAAGGATGGACATTTTCCATCTATTGAGGATATGTATCTTTATTGTGATACTTCTCTTGTCATTCATCAAGCTTTAACCTTTGAAGTGTTTAAGGCAGTCACGACTTGCAAGTCGGCTCATGAGACTTGGACAAAACTTGAAGATATATATGGTGGGTCCAATCTTGATGAAGACAATATTATTTTCGGGGAGTTAATGGAGGATTTCTCCACATTTTTAAATCATGAAGAACTCTCTATTGCTTCCACCTCCAATTACTTGGACACTTCAATATCTTTCACTTCACCAACATGTGCTGTGCCACAAGGTAATGACATGGTGAGTGAAGAAATATCTTGTAATGATGGTGTTAAGCTCATTTGTGATGATATGCTTGATCTCCCATGTTGCCATGATAGAAATGCTTTGGTTTCCTCTAGTTGTTCTATGACTAACCATGTAGAGGAAATCAAGAAAGATGAGGCATGCTTGATTGATGAAGAACCCTGTTCTCCAGAAGAATCATCATCAACCCCCTTTGTTCACATGTGCCTCATGGCAACAGGTAATGACGAGGTATCATCTTCTCTTAGTGATAATGATGATAGTTGTAATGAGGAAGATGATGATGACTTGACTCAAAATCTCTATGAGATTGGGAAAACTCTTCATAGAGCTAAAAATAACACTTATAAAAGGTTCCAAGATGTTCTTGCTTGCTTTGAAAAACATAATGACTTATTTCTTAACGAGCAAGCGAAAAGTGAACAACTTGAAGATGAGCTTGATAAGGCTCATCAGTGCCTTAGTGACTTGAGGTATTTAAAAGAAGAGATTGAAGTTACTCATTGTAAACTTAAAGAGGATTTTGAGAACCTTGACCTTGGCTACAAGGATGTCGAAGGAGAGCTCACCAAACTCTCTAAGTCTCATGAGGAACTTCAAGCTACTCGTACAGAGTCTCTAGTTTCTACATGCTCCTCTCATATTGATAATGATGCTTGTGCTACTAACTCTATCTTGTGTGAAGCATCTATATTGAAACAAAATGTTGATCTAAGGACTCAATTGATTTGCTAACTAGCAATTATGGGAAATTGGAAGAAAGTCATAAAAAGCTCTCAAGCACTCATGAGGATCTTCTAATCTCTCATGATGGGTTAAAGTTATCTCATGAGGCTATGATCACCAAGGTAAAATTATGCGAGTCTCATGTGGATTCTAGCACATCTTCTACTCGAAATGCCTTATTGCCATGTGCTAGTCCTTTTAATTCCTCTCTACATGATATTGGTACATCTTGTGATGAATTGCTCACCATGCCTTGTTGCTCTAATAGTGAAGTTTCTACTTCCTATAGTTCTTTTGTTAATACTAACCTTGTAGAGGAAAATAAAGAGCTCAAGACCCAAGTCACCAGTTTGAAGAAAGACTTGGAAAAATATTGTGATAATATCTTGAGTGTGAAAAAGGACCCTCAAGACAAAATAGGACTTGATTTCATCTCCAACAAGAAGAAGTCCAAGAACAAGAAGAAGGGAAAAGATCAAGTCAAGAATTCGGCCAACATTATTTGCTTCAAGTGCGAGAATGTTGGACACCATGTGAGATCTTGTCCATTGATGAAGAAGGCTTCAAGTGTGAAGCATCAAGGGAAGTGGCCTCAAATTCAATCTCAAGATAATGAAAGGCCTCTTCCCATGCTTAACCAAGATAATGTTCTCCAAGTTGAGAAGGTAAAGAAGAAGAGAAAGGGGAGCACATGTTGATATATTTGCCGTGAGAAGGGACACATATCTTCATCATGTCCTAGCGGTAATGTCTCTAAGCCTCCAAACGTCAATGATCAATATTCACTTAGAAAGGATAATGTTGGCAATTTGTTTGCCAAGTTTGTGGGCACCCAAATTGGTTTGAGTAAAGAAAAGACCATTTGGGTTTCCAAGCCTATTATGACCAATTTCTTAGGACCCAACTTGATTGGGGACCATCAAGCTCTAACTTGATCAATAGGTGTGTGGAGGGCATTGGAGACTTGGCTATTTCATGAAGAAAAATGATTCTCACCATTCATTATGGTTCAAACCAAGTCAAGTGAATTATCATCATATTTGTCATTCCAATGCTCCTCACGGCGGTAACTTGTATTTATATTGTCTACATTGAAAGTTACTAGCCCCATGCATGTTTAGGTTTTGTTCATAGCATGTGTTTGTATATGGTGTGCCTCCTAATATGCTTGATTTGTGTTATCTAGCTTGTGTATGTTGCTATGCACATCATATAGTTGTATGTGTGGTTTTGAGCCTTTATTGCTTCATTAGTTGAATCTTCCTTGGCTCTTTTGAGATATTTATGGGGGAGTGCTATGTTTTATGCATATCACAAACCTTAAATGTGTATATATGTAGGATACCACCTAGTATTGTTAGTGCAATATTATCTAGTTACTATATCGTATGTAAAATTCATTTGAAACTCAAATCCTCATCCATTAATTATCCTTAGTTGGGTTTCATTTGCCTCTTGTGGATAATACATGGATTATCACATTATGGGGGAGTGATATACTTTGTGCATATCACTTCTCGTGTGAACATTAACAATAGAGGTTTGCCACTTTGCCACTTAGAATTTATACTTGAGATTATCTTATATCTCTCTGGCATGAAATCCTTTGTTTGAGTATGGTATTCTTGTGCGGCTTTGCCCATGGTTATCTTAAAAATTGTATTTGGAAAATCATTTGAATAAAGCCATTCCAATTGTTGCTTTGCATGATGATCTATCTAATTGGAATGTTAATAATATGCTATCTAAGCATTCTGTTTATTTCTAAACTCTCATGTTATGCTTGTGTTAGTATAGATGATCATGTACTTATTTGGTTTCTACACCGAATGACAACTCGAAACACCATTTTTTCGAGTTCATCTTATTGGTTTGTATGGAGTTATGGTAGTTGGTTATCTCATTGTTTATAGTGTCCTATATCTTCTTGAGTGAGATATTCCCATGAGTATGTGTGCAATGGATATCTTATATGCTCATTGGTTTTATTTGGTTCATATGTTGAACTTTCTGTGCTATCATATGTTGATTTGTCACTTTGAGTCATTTTGGACAACATGAATGACTAGTGATGTTATTGGAAGTATTAGCGGTTATGTGTTCATTTGTCAAATTTGTATCTCCCTGGATTTTGGTAGGCTTGTGCATGCGTATTTACTATGTGTAAATTCGCATGCCTTGTTTGTTTTATTTGATCCAATATATATATGGTAAATCCATCAAATTCTTAATAGCTAAGATGTGCATGAAATTTAAATTCATATCGATATGCACATATTTAAGTGTTTTTACCCTATGTTTTGTAGTTATGCTAACTACTTTAGACCCAATAAGTTTGGGGACCATATTGTACTTAAATCGTTTTAGGTACATTTGAGAAGCATTGGGTTCTTGGCTTATTCATGAAGGTGGTGGCACAAATGAGGAAATTAGAGCCAAGCTTGAACCGTTACCTACTACATCATTCCAATGCTATCTCGGTAACAAGTATCTACTTCATGCGTACATTTCTTGCATTCAAACTTGTGTAGGTTGCATCGTGGCATGAATTTCTTGACTCGTTCTTGTCATACTTGTTTCCTTTCTCAAAGCATCCCAACAATGATCTCTTGTTACTAGTTGTGATGTCTTTGATGGTTGTGTGTTTGGAGTTCATTAATATACGATAAAATTATATTAAGCCATGTGCTATACTTTCAAGCAAAGATCTCATTGGTATATTTTTCTCCTGTTTGGATATCTTATTCTTTCCTTTTGTAACTATTTCATGTGTACATCCTTCTTTGTGGATATATATCATCATGTTTGTCATCTACCTAGAATCTTATACACATGAGAGAAGTTACATCTCTAGTTGATATCCCTATTCTTTCATGTCCACCGTTTCATTCTATTTTTATATCTTTGGTCGCTTCGTGGAAGCATTTGTTGTATGAGTGTGTGTCTTACCTCTTTGCATCTTAGTGCACTCATGTTTGGTGAAGATTGTTGTCCTCGTGCTTGTCTTGGCAAGCCTATTATTTCCTATCTTCATCATGGGTTGTCACAAGCTTTGATTTTTTATTCGCTACTAGTGAGCTTGTGAACCCATTTGCTTGATGTGTGTGTGACCTTCTTAAATTCGTGTGTGTGGGAAGGACATGTCTTGCACCTTGTATCTCATTTACTCAAGACTATGTTGATGCTTAATTCTCATCCTTATACTAGTCTTCTCAAGTGCTTTGATGTGACTCACACATATCATTTTGGTTGTGCCTATTCTTAGGTTGCCTCATTTACATGTTGCTCAACCATATGTTTGTTGCAAATGCTAGGCTTCTTTTCTTATCTATGCTTGCTTGCAATTGTTTTGTGTTCCTATTGATTTTTGGGGAGTGATGATCCTATTTTGTGCACTTGTATCCAAATACAAAAAAAAAATTCTAAATAGTGCACAAATCATAGGGAGCTTCTCTATTTTCCTTAGAACACTCCTTTACCCAAATCATAATATTATTTTACCCTTTTGGCTCGTCGAATCTTTTGGTTGCTTGCTTCACTTTGTGTTATGCAAATGAGATCAATTTGTGCCATGTGCTTTGTGCCATGTGCCTTGCTATTATGACTAGGCTCAATTTGTATACTAGTGGATTCACTTGTGGATATCATGTTCTTATCAATTTCAACCTTTCTTTTTGTGTATACGAGTTTCTTTGTGGATACATATCATGATTATTATAGGCCAAAAATTTTTATACATGAAAAAGTTCATATCTTCGTATCTAATTGCATTCTATAGATTTCGAGCTCCTTTAATTGTTCATCATTGAATATGTGCATTTGTTTTCACTCATATTTTGTGATATGCACACATCAGGGAGGAACTCATACTATATTGGTCTGCTAGATGTTTTGTCTTCCATTTTGGCATTTGTTGCCAATGGGGGAGAAGTTTAGAGGGTTTAAGATAAATATCTTTTGTAGTTCTTGTCGTCACTCATGCATATCTACCCTTGCTATATATTCTTATTGCATAGATGAGTCTTGTATATAGAGAAATCTTCTCCTAGTTTATGTCAACCAATATATGCAATGACATTCAAAGTTCATTCACACATGCATATATTATGGGGGAGTTTGCTCTATATACTATGGGTGTACTATCATCAAATGCTTGTGTAGTGTATTTATGATACCACAACCATCCCAAGTATACAATTTATCCTCAGATAAATTTGATGCTTGTTTAAAAATTCATTATATAAACCCTCTTGTTGAGATTGTCATCAATTACCAAAATGGGGGAGATTGAAAGTACATGTAGTCCCCATGTGTGGTTTTGGTAATTAAATGACAATCCTAATGGACTAATGTTTGCACTGAGATATACATTTGAAGGAAAGTTCCATTTGCAATGCATGAAGAATATTGGATGAATTGGTGGATGAAATCCATCAACATCTATATATGCATTGAGACTTGATAATGAATGACAATTCCTATGAAGAAACAATGACATCAAGTTATATAGGAAGGTTTGTTCCATGGGTGATGCAAGAAGGATATTGAATGGATTCAGAATGAATGCCATATACATGTAGTTGTGCATCAAGATTAATCATGGAGCAAAGATAAAGGTTGACCAAGATGAAGATCGAAGATTGAATTCAAAGATGGTCAACACACAAGCGCAAATCATGTGCCACATGAGATCTTGTGGTATGGTAAGAATTTGTCAATTGCGCTTTGTGTACTAACCCATACTATGTGTTGCCTATGTTTTTGAGGGTTAGGAGATTCTCATGGGCTCGCATCGAGAGAGAGATTTCAAGTGTCTATGAGAGGATGACATCAAGTGTTGATGATCATGGTTGACAAGGGCAAGTTCAAGATAACTATCCCAAAGGATTACATGCTTGAAGCTTGTGGATGATCACATGATGGACACATGAAGATAAATACAAAGCAAAGCTTCCCACATTGTGTATGGGGGAGCTACTTGAATACTTCACCAATGTCTTGCCATTCAACTTGAGCCAAGAAGAAACTTCAACTTCAAGCTCAAGTGAAAGGCTCGAGTCAAAGGTATTAGTTCCTTCGACGTTAGGGTTGTGGAGTGATGAACACCGAAGGTACACATACACTCAAGAATGGATTCTTCGTAGCTATGTAGTGTAGATACTTGATGATTCTTGAGTTATAGGGATCCCGCACTATTAAGAGGGGATCAAAGGGGTTCGTGATAGATTTTCTCAAGTCAACATCTTCTCTACACAATTCCACTCCTATCCTATATACCAAAGAAAATCCAAGCCAAATAGGTTACCCAAATATATGATAAAACCTTTGCATATTTTGCATACTCCATTTTAGTTCATATTGGGTGGTTCTCTATGTGAGGACCTGGGTTTTTTCCATAGCTTCAAAACGAGCCCAAGATCATCAAAATCGGAGTTCGGATGTAAACCTTGTGCCTGTTTCGGTTTCTAGGCTGCAGCAGTTTGGTTTGGCTGGATCATCCGGGTCCTCTCCCATATCATCCGGGCTTTGCCCGAATCATCCGGGTTCCAGCCCGGGTCATCCGGGTTATTTGTAAAATTCATCGCAGTAACTTATTCCGCTAGCCGGACCATCCGGCTACCCACCCGGATCATCCGGGAATTGCCCGGATCATCCGGCTATGTCCCCGGACATCCGGGTATCTACTTCACCACATTGTATATTGACCTTCCCGGATCATCTGGGCATTGCCCGGATCATCCGAGTATGCGTCCAGATCATCCGGGCAGGTCAACAACTGCGGGAAACGACTCTATTTTCTTGGGGGTATAAATATCCCTCTCCCACTCCAGGGGAGGGTTGACCACTTCATCCCAAATCGCCCCAAGAACACAAGTGGCTCCCTCTCACTTCAACTACACCAAATCTTAGATGCCGGATAGATTAGTGAGTGTTCTTGAGAGTTGTTCCAATCAAAAGATAGATCCTCTCCCTCTCCCTCTTGTGACCAAAGCAATTCGTGATTTGAGCAAGTCTTGAGCATTTCCCCTCTGTTCTTGTTACTCTTGGAGGTTGGAGACTCCTAGGAGGTAGGAGTGCTCCGGTGAGGAATCAACTTGTGATTTGTCCCCCGGAAAGTTTGTGAAGGTTTGGAGGCCACCTCAAGGTCTACCACTAGTGGTTGAGAATCGCCTTCGTGGTGATATCTCAAGGAGAATAGGGTGAGCCTTCGTGGCATTGGTGTGCCTTCGTGGTAACATCCACCTCTCTAACGGTGACTAGCTTCCCTCCAAGGAAGTGAACAACGGGATACATCCTCATCTCATGTCTTCGGTTAATTCTAACCCTAGCCACCACTTGTGGTTTATTTTGGTATCTTGACCTTGCATTCACTATATCTTGTTGTCCTCATTATATTGTGTTGGTTACCATATCATAGAGATTATTTAGGCCAACACTTTATAGTCCACAATTCATACTTGCTACTATTGTTCTATCTTGTGCTTAGTGTGATTTGCTAGCTTGTAACATTCATTCCCATATCTTGTGACATAACTTGTGTAAGCTTGTAGTGCTTACTTGAGTTTGATTGTATCATTCAATTCCATATAGTGTGATACAATTTGTGTAAGATTGTATTGCTTACTTGTGTTGTGTGTATTATTCATTTACATATCTTGTGATATACATTGAGTAAGTTTGTGTAACTTACTTGTGCTTACTCATATCCTCATTATTCTCATCTTATTTAGAATAAGCTGTTGGTGCACTTAGCTGAGCCTAGTATATTTAGATTTTGTGCTTGAAAAGTATCCGCTTAGTTTATTTCCGCATCAGGATATAGCCTAATCCATAAAAGTTTTTAAAACGCCTATTCACCCCCTCTAGGCGACATCGTGGTCCTTTCAAGTAGGTCGAAGCCTAAGCAAGGCGTTGGATTTACATCCAACGGCGGACATTCTTCTTCAATCTCTCGTCTTCTTCCCCTAACGCTGCCGGGACCGCCTGCTCCAGCCTCCGGTGTTCAGCGGCATTGTTTTGCACGCCTCTCAGTGAAACGCTACCCGACCAATGGCCAGGCCATCCCTCCACCCCGCACCTCCTCTTATTCTCTACCGAGTGTAGGCGCACCCAACACCTGAACCAGTCAAGTTTCCCACTCCTCTCCATCTATGACTCCACTGCCGCGTCTTCCCCATCTCTGGGTCATTCCAGTCTAGGGCCTCGCCGTTGTCCACCGCCTTGCTGCGCTCGGCGCGGCGTGGTCAACAAATGAGAGTCATCGGAAGAGGACTGTACATGAGAGCCTGACGGGTGGGACCCATGAGGTCCATGGTCGCACGCAAGGAAAGTTCCTCCTTATTAAGTTGTTTCCTCCCCCTAACATCTGGGACCCACCGGCTGTATCTTCGCACGGAAGGAAGTGCCTCCTTGTTATGTGAAAAAACTATTCCTCCCGATGATAGCTGGGACCTGGCAGATTTGGTGGCTGACTTGTGGGCCTACTAAGCAGACGTGTACGCAGGGCTTTGTCAACTTAATCAACAAATTATTCTAGCAGTTGGACCATTGGATGTTAATCCAACAACCGTGCTCCTTCTTCAACCTCTGTTCTTGTTCCTGTCTCCCGTGGGTGGCAGTGCTGCCACGCACCTGAACCAGTCAAGTTTCCCACTCCTCTCCATCTGCGATTCCACTACCGTGTGTTCTCCATCTCAGAGTCGTTCCAGTCTGGGGTCTCTCCCTCGTCCACCGGCCTTGGTGCGCTCGGCACGTTGTGGTGAACATGGTCAACAAACGAGAGTCATCAGAAGCCTCACACCGTAGCCGAACCAGTGAACCCTCGTACTCCTCTCCACGCGGTCTTCCACTGCCGCGTCTTCCCCGGCTCAGGGTCGTCCCCTTCCTAGGCCTCGCCGTCGTCCACCACCCTGGTGCTCTCGGCACAGCGTGGTCAATGTGGTCAAGGAACGACTTCCATCAGAAGAGTGCTGTACGTGGAGAGGCTGACAGTTGGGTCCACGGCGGCCGCAAGTGCCTCCTTGTTACGCGCAAAATAATTATTCCTCCACCTGATAGTAGGGACCCACCGGATGGGCCACCGTATTTCGTGAAAAAACATTTCCCTCTGACAGCTGGGACCCACCAGATGGGCCACCGTATTTCGCAAAAGAACATTCCCCCCGCTGTCAGCTCGGGCCCACCGAAAGTGCCTCCTTATTACGCACAAAAAAAATGAATACTCCCCCTGCTAGCTGGGACCCACCTTGGTGGGAGGCTGACTTGTGGGCCTACTAAGTTGATGGGGACGGAGGGCTTTGTCAACTTAGTCAATATGAATGATTCTAGCTCCAATGACCGTACGATGTCCATCCAACGGCCGTAGTGCTTCTTCAACCTCTGGTCTTCTTGCTCCAGCCGCCCAAAGTAGCGCCGGTCGTGCCGCATGCTCCTGCCTCCCATGGCCGACTGTGCTGCCGCAGAGGCCTCACCACCTCCTTCTATTCCCACCGCTGGCCAAGCCCTGCAGCGAAGGCAGCCTCACACCGCAGCCGAACCAGTGAACCCTCGTATTCCTCTCCCCGCGGGCTTCCACTGCCGCGTCTTCCCTGGCTCCATGTCGTCCCCTTCCTAGGCCTCACCGTCGTCCACCGCCCTGGTGCTCTCAGTGCGGTGTGGTCAACGTGGTAAAGGAACGACTTCCATCGGAAGAGTACTGTACATGGAGAGGCTGACAGCTGGGTCCAGGGCGGCTGCAAGGAAGTGCCTCCTTATTACGCGCAAAATAGTTATTCCTCAACCTGATAGCAGGGACCCACCGGACGGGCCACCGTATTTCATGAAAAAAACTTTCCTCCCTGACTGCTGGGACCCACCAGCTACATCTTCGCATGCAAGGAAGTGCGTCTGGGCAAAAAAAAAACGATTTGCCCCCCTGACTGCTGGGACCCACCAACTACATCTTCGCATGCAAGGAAGTGCCTGATAGTCGGGACCCACCTGGTCGAAGCGCACATAGCGTTGTCATTCTGGTCGCGAATGTGTAGGTACATACTGGTCCATGTAGAGGCATGCACGTGTCGTAGTAGAGGCGCGCCCGTAGCATATACACGTACATACAATGGGCAGGGTGCAAGAAAGTAAATACGGCCATGTATGTACATACGGGCGGGGTCTTGAACACCTACTCGCGCGTGCGTACGGTCAGGGCTCATGTACATGGCTGGGTCGGAATGGAGAAACTGCATCGTCGTGTTCATGGGGAGGCAACGGAATGCGTCGTGTTCATCGAGAGGCAAAGGAACGCGTGGGAGCCAACCGGCTTGGACGGAACAACCGATGGAAACGAAGCCTGGCGTACCGCAGAATGCAGGAAACGGCCTTCTGTTTGACCGGTCATGTTCGAAACGGGATCCTGTTCATCGGGAGGGGTCTGGCGTACCGCAAAACGGAGGAAACAGACTTCTGTTGGACCTCCTACGGTCGAAATGGGGTCCTGTTCATCGGGAGGGGTGTGGCGTACCACAAAACGGACAAAATGGACTTGTGTTGGAGCGCTACGGTCGAAACAGGGGTCCTGTTCATCGGGAGGGGTGTGGCGTAACACAAAACCGGACTCCACGGGATACTATTCATCTCCACCGTCGACCTCCTCCAGCCTCCACGGGCTACTGTTCATCCACTGTCCACCTCCTCCAGCCTCCACCTGTGACTGTTCATCCACGGGCTCCTGTTCATCTAGCCTCCATCACACGCTACTCCACCAGCTACTGTTCAACCAGCCTTCTCCACGGGCTCCTGTTCAACCACCCCTTCACGGGCTACTGTTCATCCAGCCCTCCACCAGCTACTGTTCATCCAGCCCTCCACAGGGTCGTTCTGTTCATCCAGCCCCAACCAGCTCGATCGATCGGGGTCCTGTTCATCCAGAGGCAATACCAGGGGGTCCTGTTCATCCACCCCCATCAGGAACTGTTCATGCAAACCCCCCAGCAATGCTCACTGTTCATGCAAACCCCCCCAGCAACGCTCACTATTCATCCAGAGGTAGCATCAATCGGCTTCAGATAGCAGCAGTAGCGAAGGAATCGCTCGATCGCTCAGGTTCACTAACGCATAGCCTGCAGTGCAATCGCTTGGGTTCAGTTAGGCGACGCCTTGCTCGGGTTCATTTAGAGCCCAACGCCTCGCACCCACCCGTGTACGGTACGAGAGAAATGTGCATCCCTCAACCCCCGACCACCCACCATAACCGGGAACTCCCTGATATTTCCTCGCCCTCGCTTCTACCATGGTTTTTTCCGCCATGGATGGCCCAAAGAATGTCATACAACTGCGTCTCCGGCCCACCTAGGACAAAAAGCCCATTTTCTGTCATGATTTTTTGTCATAGAAGTAGGAGCCCACCACAACTATGATGATATAGGGTTTTGTCACAATTATCGTCATAGAAGTGTCATAAGTATGACATAATTTTTTTTGTTCGGCCAAAAATGTCATGGATGTGTCTTTTTTTTGTAGTGCACTCTACAGCAGGATGAATGCGGGCAGCTGGCGCCGGGAAAGAACTCACGCAGGCAAGGGAGGAGGGTTTTGGGTGGGCCAGGGTGGTCAAAAGCAAGCGTGGCTACTATGAGGATTCCCACAAAGCCCCCCTAGCTTGTCTCCGGTTTACGAGAGTGTGTCTGTACCGTCGAGCGGACTGGTATAGGCCCGTGTTGGATGGCACAACACGTCCAGACCACGTGGTCCATACAGTTCTGGACAGTTTAAGTATCGGTGTTGGAGATGCCCTCAGGGCAGCTCCAACAGCGGCCCCAAAAACATACAAACTATTTGTCCACAAACGAGTCCGGACTTGTCTGCAGACAGTGATACAAGGGCCAATCATCGAACATTTTCCCTGAAAATTTGCCTGCAATAAGAATAAATCTGGACATAATTCATGCAAGTATGAAAGAATACATGGAAACAGACATACCTTTGGACATAATTTACATAAACTAGACGATATCTTGTCCGTTCAACTAATAAAGCCTTAAAAAACCTAAACTGTTTTGTAGTGGACAGTGACCACGTACGCCTGGCCGGGCTGGCCGGTGCCACCTTTGTCGTCGTCTGAGGCATCCTCATTTGAGTGGTGCTTCTAGCGGCGAAAGGGCGGGAGGCGCGACTGCTCTGCGCGGCGGCCGCCTAGTGCTCACGAAGGAAATGCTTCCTTCTGGGTCGTGCAGAGGGCCTCCCTAGTCAACACCGACCTTGGATAGGGAGCCTTGCCCTTGCCCCTGTCAGTGACGACCGAGGTTTCACTGAGCGACCACTCCTCCTTGATCTTGGCGAAATCCATATCAAGGCGGCGTAGTCGCCTCACGCCCATCTTCGCGATGGTCACTGATAGGTTGTGGGCCCAGGCCTCCACGAGGCTGGGGTTCGCGAGGACCCAGGTGAAACACCCGTGTGTAATGATGCTACAGTAACCCCTGGAGTCAAGTTAATCATTTTTCTAAACAAGTGTTTGATCATCCTTGGTTCTCTCTCATTTCAAATTCCAGTTGAATTCAATTTCAAATTCTAAGTGAAATTTAAAATTGCTCAGACATGAAAACTAAAATGTTCATCATGTGCCAAATAATCCATAACTAATATTGGTGGTGGACCAACATTTTTGCAAAATGTTTAAGTGGCCTAAACTATTTGAAACAGTGGCTAAAATAATGTTTTAAATGCCTTTTTACTTTATAAAAACACTAAAGTCAATTATTTAACTAGTACACTTAATGTGATAGTAACCTAAATTATAATGGTATTTTAGGTGCAGTTGTTTTAATTTATAAAACAAATTTGGTTATAAGGGATATTGGACGGACAGATGCTTTAAAAGAAAAACAAAAAACAAAAAGGTAAAAGTAAAGGGGAGAGAGAGAGAGAGAGAGAGAGAGAGAGAGAGAGAACACCCCCACTGCCCCTGGGCCTTAGCCCACCCCACCGAGTTCCCCGCGCGGTCGATCCCCTTCCTCACTGCTCCTCCGATCGGGGCGCGTCCCCGCCGGACCGGGTGCGCCACCCCATAGTGCCACGTCGTCGGCGAGAGGATAAGGGCAGCCTTGACGCCTCGGGCTCCCTCCCCACTCACCCACTCCTCTCTTCCCATCGCTCTCCCCTCTCGTCTCCCTCACTTCGCCCCTCCTCTCCTCCAGATCCGCGGCCCGAGCACCATCGCCGCCGTCCTCCATTGCCATGGCCACCGGCAGCCCCGTGCCGGCCAACCATGTCGGCCAGCTCCACCATGGTCCGCCACGTCTCCTGGTAGCGCTAGGTGGAGCCGGAAGGCCCTGCTGCCGCTGGATTCACCCTCGCCCCCATCTCCGGCCCTGCGACAAACTTCGGTGACCCCGAGCTCCTCTGCGCTCCTAATCCACTAACGGTTTGGATATTTGATCCAAGGTTCCTCTGTCCTAGTAGCACTAACCACCACACGGGAATAAGTATGGGCACTCTGCATAGTATTTATCAGCCGAAAGCTCACTAACGTCAGCGATGGAGCAGTGCGCGTCGGGTTGGACTGCGTAAGCACTTGCCTTATATAAAGGAGGTTGCCAGGTCTGCTCACCGGCCGCCCTCGCAACGCGCAGGATTGCAAAGGATGATTGTCCCATGACCCCTTCGCATTTAGGATGTAGACCGGTGTGCTGGCCTCTCTATTGAGCCTAGGTAGGACTAGAGTGGCTTGATCGCTGGAGGCCGGTCATGACCTGATGGTGTGTCCGGCTAGAGTTGATCGAGCGTGATGGGTAAGTTGGTGCACCCCTGCAGGGAAGAAAACATCTATCGATAGCCTGTCCTACGGTAACGGACACTCGGAGTTTTATCCCGATCGATACAACTAGAACTCGGTACTGAGTGCCAAGGCATGTAATGGAAATGATGGCTCCAGGATTGTTTCCTTGCAGGGAGTCGAGGAAGTGATCTTTGGGCGCTAATGTTACAACATGTTTTCTAAATACAAACTGCTATTCTATTCTCTTCTAATTGCTGCAAGATGCTTGGTGCTGCTTGAAGATGCTAGTCTTCAATAGGCTAGGCCTTCCCCTTCTCTTCTGGCATTCTGCAGCTCAGTCCACAGATACTACCCATTTCATTTATACCGATGCATATGTAGTGTAGATCCTTGCTTGCGAGTACTTTGGATGAGTACTCACGGTTGCTTTGGTCCCCTTTTCCACCTCTTCCCATTCTTCTCGGATGCTGCAACTAGATGGTGGAGCCCAGTATCCAGACGCCACTGCCGACGGCTACTACTACCCCGAGGGTGCCTACTACTACATGACGAACACCGACGACCAGGAGTAGTTAGGAGGCTCCCATGCAGGAGGCCTTGCCTTTTCGATTGTTGCTATTTTAGTGCTAGCCTTCTTAAGGCAAAATTGTTTAATTCATGTATGTACTCAGATAATGTTGCTTCCCTTGACTTGTTTGTTTTCAAGCTTATGTATTCGAGCCCTCGAGGCCCCTGGCTTGTAATATAAAGCCTGTATTATTTTAATTTGTGTCTAGAGTTGTCTTGTGATATCTTCCCGTGAGTCCCCGATCTTGATCGTACACATTTGCGCGTATGATTAGTGTACGATTGAATCAGGGGGCGTCACAAGTTGGTATTAGAGCCGACTACCTATAGGTAGCCCCCTTTCCGACTCCTTGGCCGAAGTTGAGTCTAGTCACTGAAAAACTTTTACTAACATGGTTGTGCGGCTTATGGGCCCACGTCGCCATTGGGTGGTATTCGGATCTTTTACTCCTCATCTATACTCTAGGACTCTGAACTCTCTTCCACTCGGATTAAATGAATTTACTAACTCTAACATTGGGATCCCGTGACCACATTCACCCCAAAGTTGGATAAGCCATAGTTATTCCTTAGAATAGCATCTTGGATTGTACACACACTATCGTGTTGACTACTATGTGGTATCCATCGTACCTCTTTCATTATGCATGTTTCATCATGAATGATCCTTTGTCTATGCAAATGCTCAATGCTGAACTACCCCTGTTACATGTTAGCAGGATGGTTAGACCCGCTGGTCATGGCCGTGATGCCAACGATCTACCACCGCCCGAATTCCTGGACGTGATGATACAACAATTTGAGCTGAACCGCCAGTTCATGGAAGGAATGAAGGCTCAGTTTCCTCGTTCGAATATGAATCAACAGCCAGCCCCAGTAACTCTGTAGGACTTCATGCGCCTCAACCCGATCATCCACTGCAACTCAACTCAGCCCCTTGATGCTCATGACTGGCTCCACGACAACACGTATGAAATGGAGTCTGCTAGTGTTGCCCCTACCAGCTATGTCACATTCGCATCCTTCTTCCTCAAAGGCCCCGCTACTCAATGGTGGGACAGCCATAGGCATACCCTACCTACTGGAATGGTCATCACTTGGCCAGATTTCCAAACTGCCTTCCGTGCCCGCTTCATTCCTTAGGGAATCATGGACAGGAAGAAGCGCAAGTTCTGTAACCTCACCCAAGGCAACAAGATAGTTGATGCATATCAGTGGGAATTTTTGGACTTGTCACGTTATGCTAAACAAGACATTGCAACTGATGCTCGCAGACAAGAAAAGTTTCATGATGGATTTCACCCTCATATGAAGCTAGCACTGCTCATTCATGACTTTGCCGACTTTGCTACCTTGGTGAACAAGGCTATTCAAGTTGAGACTAGTTTGCAGGACATCAGCAATCTCTCAGGCACAGCCATGACGCTGGCTCATCTTCGGGCCCGTCAGCGCAAAGTGTCGGATATGGATTCCCCACAGAAAGTATCATCCAACTGCACCTGCACCAAGATAGTCCTATGCTGCACCTCGTTTGCCTCCTCCACCGGAGAGGCAGCCTCTTCGAGCTGTACCACCCCAAGCTCCTGCTCCCAATCCCAATGATGGTCTATGCTTCAAGTGTAGCCTTCTAGGTCACCTCTCCAGGAACTCTCCTCAGAATTAGAATCAACTAGCTCATCCTGCCACTGGTCATGGTAAAAATCAACCCCCGCAACAACAATGCCAGGCCTTATGGTCATGGTCAGGTTAACAACATTGATTTGAATGAATCTCAAGACCATCCTGCTATTGTGATGGGTATTCTCCTTATTAATTTAGTACCAGCTGCTGTTTTATTCGATACAGGAGCATTGCATTCATTCATATCAAAAGATTTTGCATTCATGCATGGCATTAAATACGAGGAGATGCACATTCACTACTGCAGGATGCTGCTAACGCGACACAACAATCAGAGACCCGTCGAGAAACTGTGTGCGATGCAATAATCGCAAACGATGGTGTAAGAGAACCGTCTAAAACGTGCAAAACTTTTGTGATGACGGATGCATCAAACACGGTTCAGATTTTAGTTGTGTGTGCGATGAAGGTCATACGGTTGATCCAGCTGAACTGTTTGCGATGAGGAAGAACAACAGGAACGGGCAGCTATATCAATGTGTGTGCGATATACAGCATAGAATTCCCTTCGATGAACTGTGAGCTATTAGGGAATGCAACAGAAAAGGTCAGCCAGATCAAGGTGTGTGTGATATACGGCATACGGTTCACTCGGACAAACTGTTTTCGATTAGGCAAGAGAATGGAAACGGTTCATCTTAACTAGATGTGTGTGATATGCAGCATTTGCGATCACCCAAAAGAACACAAATGATTCATGTAAACCAAATGTGTGTGATACGAAGCAAACAACCCACTAGGATGAACTGTTTGCGATGAGAAATTATAACACAAACGGTTACTATGGTAAGTTTGTGTGCGATCCTGTTCGTACAAAAAACTTTGAATAATGCAAACTAGTTGCTTGTGTATAAACAATTATCAAAAAGTAACGAGATAGACCTTCTTCAAGCCAATCAACATGTGTTCAAAAAACAAAAAATGTCGAATATTACAAAACAAAGACCTCGATAGAGGAGAGGCTGTCGGAAGTAGTACAAAGCCCCTCTGTAGTAGTGGTATTTAGGGGCTAGTTTGTTCAATTCATCTGACTATAGATGTGGTGGAACTGTACAACGTACCTAAAATTAGCTAGTATATAAAGTAGAACTAGCTATTTCAGTACGTGGTTTGCAACAATTGGGGAAAAGTTTGGTTGGTTTAGCTATCAAGTTGAACTGTTTGTATAAATTAAGCATGGATGCTTAATCTATGAATGAAATCTATGCTTAATTATTGAATGTTAGTTGCAAAAATTAGATAGTGCTAGTGATTTTTAGCTGCATATTTTGACAAATCGTAGTGTGACAAGGTTGACAAATGGCAATGTTACTAGATCAACAAATGTCAATCTTTCAAGTTTGACAAATGGCAACATACCCAATATGATAGATGCAAATCGTACCAAATTGTTTGTAAGTGGTTGCACACGGGTCATCCAAAACAACCGTTTGTGTTGAAGAGATGCACAAATCCTGCTCTCGCTTTGCATACAAGTGTTCTATCTAAAACGTTTGCGATCAAGAGCTGCACAAATCCTGCTTGGCACATTTTCCCTTGGCTTCCTGGGGAAGCTGTCGGTTTGCATACGGGTGTTCTAACTAGAACGTCTGCGATCAAGATACAATATTAAACCCAAGAAAAAATTATTTCCGGCGGTGGCGGAGGCGGCCTGCCGTGCCGTCCTTGTCGTTGTCGTCCTCCGAGACGCTGCTACCTCTTGAGAACTGTGTTGGATTTCCCCGAAGAGGAGAGGATGATGCAGTAAAGTAGCGTAAGTATTTCCCTCAGTTTTTGAGAACCAAGGTATCAATCCAGTAGGAGACCACGCACAAGTCCCTCGTACCTACACAAAACGATAGCAACTCACAATCAACGCTTAGGGGTTGTCAATCCCTTCACGGTCACTTACGAGAGTGAGATTTGATAGAGATAATATTTTTGGTATTTTTGATAGATAGATGCAAAGTAAAAATAAAAGCAAAGTAAAAACAAAGCAAGTAAATAAAGTGATATAGATTGATATGATGAGAATAGACCCGGGGGCCATAGGTTTCACTAGTGGCTTCTCTCAAGAGCATAAGTATTCTACGGTGGGTGAACAAATTACTGTTGAGCAATTGATAGAATTGAGCATAGTTATGAGTATATCTAGGCAATGATCATGTATATAGGCATCACGTCCAAAACAAGTAGATCAAAATGATTCCGCATCTACTACTATTACTCCACTCATTGACCGCTATCCAGCATGCATCTAGAGTATTAAGTAAAAACAGAGTAACGCTGTAAGCAAGATGACATGATGTAGAGGGATAAATTCATGCAATATGATAAAAACCCCATCTTGTTATCCTCGATGGCAACAATACAATACGTGCCTTGCAACTCTTTCTGTCACTGAGTAAGGACACCGCAAGATTGAACCCAAAGCTAAGCACTTCTCCCATTGCAAGAACTACCAATCTAGTTGGCCAAACCAAAAAGATAATTTGAAGAGACTTGCAAAGATAACTCAATCATACATAAAAGAATTCAGAGAAGAATCAAATATTTTCCATAGATAATACTGGATCATAAACCCACAATTCATCGGTCTCAACAAACACACCACAAAAAGAAGATTACATCGAATAGATCTCCACGAGAGAGGGGGAGAACATTGTATTGAGATCCAAAAAGATAGAAGAAGCCATCTAGCTACTAGCTATGGACACGAAGGTCTGAAGTAAACTACTCACACTTCATCAAAGGGGCTATGGTGTTGATGTAGAAGCCCTCCATGGTGGATGCTCCCTCTGGCGGAGCTCTGGAATAGGCCCCAAGATGGGATCTCATGGATACAGAAGGTTGCGGCGGTGGAATTAGGTTTTTGGCTCCTCTTCTGATCGTACGGGGATACATAGGTATATATAGGAGGAAGGAGTACGTTGGTGGAGCTCCGAGGGGCCCACGAGGTAGGGGGGCACGCCTAGGGGGGCGCGCCTCCCACCCTCGTGACCTCCTCGGAGACTTCTTGGAGTAGGGTCCAAGTCTTCTGGATCATGTTCGGTTGGGAAATCACGATCCCGAAGGTTTCATTCCGTTTGGACTCCGTTTGATATTCCGTTTCTTTGGAATACTGAAAAAGGAAAAAAACAGCAATTCTGGGCTGGGCCTCCGGTTAATAGGTTAGTCCCAAAAGTAATATAAAAGTGGAAAATAAAGCCCAATATAGTTCAAAACAGTAGATAAAGTAGCATGGAGCAATCAAAAATTATAGATACGTTGGAGACGTATCAAGCATCCCCAAGCTTAATTCCTGCTCGTCCTCGAGTAGGTAAATGATAAAAAAGAATTTTTGATGCGGAGTGATACTTTGGCATAATTTCAATCTAAATCTTCTTAATTGTGATATGAATATTCAGATCCGAAAGATTCAATACAAAAGTTCATATTGACACAAAAATAATAATACTTCAAGCATACTAATCAAAGCAATCATGTCTTCTCAAAATAACATGGCATAAGAAAGTTCATCCCTACAAAATCATATAGTTAGGCTATGCTTCATTTTCGTCACACAAATATGTTCCCAACTTCTATACCCCCGATGACAAGCCAAGCAATTGTTTCATACTTAAATAATCTCAAACTTTTTCAACCTTCACGCAATACATGAGCGTGAGCCATGGATATAGCACTATGGGTGGAATAGAATATGATGATGGGGATTGTGTGGAGAAGACAAAAAAAAGTCTCACATCAACTAGGCGTATCAACGGGCTATGGAGATGCCCATCAATAGATATCGATGTGAGTGAGTAGGGATTGCCATGCAACGGATGCACTAGAGCTATGAATGCTCAACAAAAGAAAACTAGTGGGTGTGCATCCAACTTGCTTGCTCACGAAGACATAGGGCATTTGAGGAAGCCCATCGTAGGAATATACAAGCCAAGTTCTATAATGAAAAATTCCCACTAGTATAAAAATACAACTTATGAGACTCACTACATGAGGAACAAGGTGCTACTTTGAAGCACAATATATGAGACTCACTACATGAAGAACAAGGTGCTCTTTGAAGCACAAGTGTGGAAAAAGAGATAGTAGCATTGCCCTCTTTTTTTTGGGCCTTTCTTTTTTTCTTTTTGGCCTTTCTCCTTTTTTTATTTGGGCAATGCTCTAATAATGATGATCATCACACTTCTATTGATTACAACACAAGGATTACAACTCGAACTTAGAACAAGATATGACTCTATATGAATGCCTCCGGCGGTGTACCGGGATGGTGCAATGAATCAAGAGTGACATGTATGGAAAATAATGCATGGTGGCTTTGCCACAAATACGATGTCAACTACAAGATCATGCAATGGCAATATGACAAAAGTAATGTATGTCATGATGATGATGGTGGAAGTTGCATGGCAATATATCTCGGAATGGCTATGGAAATGCCATGATAGGTAGGTATGGTGGTTGTTTTGAGGAAGATATAAGGAGGTTTATGTGTGATAGAGTGTATTGTATCACGGGGTTTGGATGCACCAGCGAAGTTTGCGCCAACTCTCAAGGTGAGAAAGGGTAATGCACGGTACCGAAGAGGCTAGCAAAGGTGGAAAGGTGAGAGTGCGTATAATCCATGGACTCAACATTAGTCAAAAGAACTCATATACTTATTGCAAAAATTTAGAAGTAATCAAAAATTAAAGTACTACGCGCATGCTCCTAGGGGGATAGATTGGTAGGAAAAGACCATCGCTCGTCCCCGACCGCCACTCATAAGGATGCACAAGCCAGGTACACTTCATGTTTCAAATTTGTTACACAACTTTAACCATATGTGCATGTTACGGGACTTGCAAACTTTAACACAAGTATTTCTCAAATTCATAATCACCCAACTAGCACGACTTTGATATTATCACCTCCATATCTCAAAACAATTATCAAGCATCAAACTTATCTTAGTATTCAACGCACTCAAAAGAAAGTTTCACATATCTTGAACACCAAGTATATTAACATTAAGCAAATTAACATGCTATTAAAGACTCTCAAAATAATCTAAGTGAAGCATGAGAGATCAAATAGTTTATTTAAAACAAATTCACCACCGTGCTCTAAAAGATTTAAGTGAAGTACTAGAGCAAAAATTATCACGCTCAAAAGATATAAGTGAAGCACTATGAGCAAAACTATCAAGCTCAAAAGATATAAGTGAAGCACATAGAGTATTCTAACAAATTGCAATTCATGTATGGCTCTCTCAAAAGATGTGTACAGCAAGGATGATTGTGGTAGAATAACAAGCAAAGACACAAATAATACAAGACGCTCCAAGCAAAACACATATCATGTCGGTGAATAAAAATATAGCTCCAAGTAAATTACCGATGGAAGTGGACGAAAGAGGGGATGCCTTCCGGGGCATCCCCAAGCTTTGACTTTTTGGTGTCCTTGGATTATCTTGGGGGTGCCATGGGCATCCCCAAGCTTAGGCTCTTGCCACTCCTTGTTCCATAATCCACCAAAAGAATTCACCCAAAACTTGAAAACTTCACAACACAAAACTCAACAGAAATCTCGTGAGCTCCGTTAGAGAAAGAAAACAAAAGACTACTTCAAGGTACTGTAATGAACTCATTCTTTATTTATATTGGTGTTAAACCTACTGTATTCCAACTTCTCTATGGTTTATAAACTAATTTACTAGCCATAGATTCATCAAAATAAGCAAACAACACACGAAAAACAGAATCTGTCAAAAACAGAACAGTCTGTAGCAATCTGTAACTAAAGCAAACTTCTGGAACTCTAAAAATTCTACCAAACTAGGAAGTCCTGGAAAATTTTATTATTGATCATAAGAAAAAAGAATTAACCCAAAATCACGTTCCTGGGATTTATCATAACTAAATTCGTGCGCGCAAAGTTTCTGTTTTTCAGCAGAATCAAATCAACTATCATCGTAGGTTATCCTATAGGTCCTACTTGGCACAAACACTAATTAAAACATAAAACCACATCCAAACAGAAGGTAGATGGATTATTTATTCCTAAACAGAAGAAAAAACAAAAAACACAAAATAAAATTGGGTTGCCTCCCAACAAGCGCTATCGTTGAACGCCCCCTAGCTAGGCATAAAAGCAAGGATAGATCTAGGTATTGCCATCTTTGGTAGGCAGTCCATAAGTGGCTCTCATGATAGATTCATATGGTAATTTTATTTTCTTTCTAGGGAAGTGTTCCATACCCTTCTTTAAGGGAAATTGGAATCTAATATTCCTTTCCTTCATATCAATAATTGCACCAATCGTTCTAAGGAAAGGTCTACCAAGAATAATAGGACATGAAGGATTGCAATCTATATCAAGAACGATAAAATCTACGGGCACATAATTCCTATTTGCAACAATAAGAACATCATTAATTCTTCCCATAGGCTTTTTAATAGGGGAATCCACAAGATGCAAATTTAGAGAGCAATCATCAAAATCACAGAAATCTAGCAAATCACATAAAGTTTTGGGGATAGTAGAGACACTAGCACCCAAATCACACAAAGCATGAAACTCAAAATCTTTAATTTTAATTTTAATAGTAGGTTCCCACTCATCATAGAGTTTTCTAGGTATAGAAACTTTCAACTCAAGTTTTTCTTCATAAGATTGCATCAAGGCATCAACAATATGTTCGGTAAAGGCCTTATTTTGACTATAAGCATGAGGAGATTCTAGCACGGATTGCAACAAGGAAATACAACCAATCAAAGAGAAATTTTCATAATTAAATTCCTTGAGATCCAAAATAGTGGGTTTAGCAACATCACGGTTTTTATTTATTTCAATCCCACTTTCATCAATTTCATCATCAAGATCTAGAAACTCCGAATTCTTAGAATGCCTTCTAGGTAAAGGAAGATAATCTTCAGATTCATCAAGATTCATATTGCAAAACAAAGATTTAATGGGGGACACATCAATAACTTTTGGATCTTCATCTTGATTTTCATAGGGATTGGAAGAACACACTTTAATAAAGGCATCTTTGGAAGCATGCATCCTAGCGGTTCTTTCCTTGCACTCATCAATGGAAATTCTCATGGCTTTGAGAGACTCATTGATATCATGCTTAGGAGGAATAGATCTAAGCTTTAAAGAATCAATTTCAAGAGAAATTCTATCAACGTTCCTAGCCAAATCATCAACTTTAAGCAATTTCTCTTCAAGCAAAGCATTAAAATTCTTTTGTGAATTCATAAACTCTTTAACACTACTCTCAAATTCAGAGGGCATCTTATTAAAATTTCCATAAGAGTTATCATAGGAATTTCCATAATTATTAGAAGGATTACTAGGATACGACCTAGGATTAAAATTCCCTCTATAAGCGTTGTTTCCAAAACTATTCCTACCAACAAAATTCACATCCATAGATTCATTATTATTCTCAAGCAAAGTAGATAAAGGCATATCATTGGGATCAAGAGGGGTATTTTTAGGAGCAAACATCTTCATAAGTTCATCCATCTTTTCACTCAAAACATTGATTTCTTCTATAGCATGCACTTTTTTACTAGAAGATCTTTCGGTGAGCCATTGAGAATAATTAGCCATAATATCATCAAGCAATTTGGTAGCATCCCCTAACATAATTTCCATAAAAGTGCCTCCCGCGGCCGAATCTAAAAGATTTCTAGAAGCAAAATTCAATCCGGCATAAATTTTTTGTATGATCATCCATAAATTCAAACCATGAGTAGGGCAATTGCGAAGCATTAATTTCATTCTTTCCCAAGATTGGGCAACATGCTCATGATCAAGTTGTTTAAAATTCATGATATCGTTCCCAAGAGTGATAATCTTAGCGGGAAGAAAATACTAAGAGATAAAAGTATCTTTGCACTTGTTCCGAGAATCAATACTATTTTTAGGCAAAGATGAAAACCAAACTTTAGCACGATCTCTAAGTGAAAACAGAAATAACTTCAGTTTGACAATATTGTTATCCGTATCTTTCTTCTTTTGCATATCACACACATCAACAAAATTGTTTAGATGAGTAGCGGCATATTCACTAGGAAGGCCGGCAAATTGATCTTTCATAACAAGATTCAGCAAAGCGGTATTGATTTCACAAGACTCATCATTATTAAGAGGAGAAATCGAAGTACTAAGGAAATCATTATTATTGGTATTCGAGAAATCACACAATTTGGTATTATCTTGAGCCATGGCAACAAGTAATCCAACACACAAGCAAACAGAAAGGCAACGAGAAAAAGGCAAATGGGAAAGAGAGGAGGAGATTGGGAAAGAGAGGGCAAATAAAATGGCAAGGGTGAAGTGGGGGAGAGGAAAACGAGAGGCAAATGGCAAATAATGTAATGCGAGAGATAGGGATTGTGATTGGTACTTGGTATGGTTGACTTGCTTGCGTGAGCCTCCCCGGCAACGGCGCCAGAAATTCTTCTTGCTACCTCTTGAGCACTGCGTTGTATTTCCCCGAAGAGGAGAGGATGATGCAGTAAAGTAGCATAAGTATTTCCCTCAGTTTTTGAGAACCAAGGTATCAATCCAGTAGGAGACCACGCACAAGTCCCTCGTACCTACACAAAACGATAGCAACTCGCAACCAACGCTTAGGGGTTGTCAATCCCTTCACGGTCACTTACGAGAGTGAGACCTGATAGAGATAATATTTTTGGTATTTTTGATAGATAGATGCAAAGTAAAAATAAAAGCAAAGTAAAAACAAAGCAAGTAAATAAAGTGATATAGATTGATATGATGAGAATAGACCCGAGGGCCATAGGTTTCACTAGTGGCTTCTCTCAAGAGCATAAGTATTCTACGGTGGGTGAACAAATTACTGTTGAGCAATTGACAGAATTGAGCATAGTTATGAGTAATAGGAAATGATCATGTATATAGGCATCACGTCCAAAACAAGTAGATCGAAATGATTCTGCATCTACTACTATTACTCCACTCATCGACCGCTATCCAGCATGCATCTAGAGTATTAAGTAAAAACAGAGTAATGCCGTAAGCAAGATGACATGATGTAGAGGGATAAATTCATGCAATATGATAAAAAACCCCATCTTTTTATCCTCGATGGCAACAATACAATACGTGCCTTGCAACTCTTTCTGTCACTGAGTAAGGACACCGCAAGATTGAACCCAAAGCTAAGCACTTCTCCCATTGCAAGAACTACCAATCTAGTTGGCCAAACCAAAAAGATAATTCGAAGAGACTTGCAAAGATAACTCAATCATACATAAAAGAATTCAGAGAAGAATCAAATATTTTCCATAGATAATACTGGATCATAAACCCACAATTCATCGATCTCAACAAACACACCGCAAAAAGAAGATTACATCGAATAGATCTTCACAAGAGAGGGGGAGAACATTGTATTGAGATCCAAAAAGAGAGAAGAAGCCATCTAGCTACTAGCTATGGACCCGAAGGTCTGAAGTAAACTACTCACACTTCATCAGAGGCGCTATGGTGTTGATGTAGAAGCCCTCCATGGTGGATGCGCCCTCCGGCGGAGCTCCGGAACAGGCCCCAAGATGGGATCTCGTGGATACAGAAGGTTGCGGCAGTGGAATTAGGTTTTTGGCTCCTCTTCTGATCGTACGGGGATACGTAGGTATATATGGGAGGAAGGAGTACATCGGTGGAGCTCCGAGGGGCCCACGAGGTAGGGGGCGCGCCCAGGGGGGCGTGCCTTATACCCTCGTGACCTCCTCGAGGACTTCTTGGAGTAGGGTCCAAGTCTCCTGGATCACGTTCAGTTGGAAAATCACGATCCCGAAGGTTTCATTCCGTTTGGACTCCGTTTGATATTCTGTTTCTTCGAAATACTGAAAAAGGCAAAAAACAGCAATTCTGGGCTGGGCCTCCGGTTAATAGGTTAGTCCCAAAAGTAATATAAAAGTGGAAAGTAAAGCCCAATATAGTTCAAAACAGTAGATAAAGTAGCATGGAGCAATCAAAAATTATAGATACATTGGAGACGTATCAGACGCCATTGTTGAAGTGTTCAAGGCAGCTCAGAATGTTCTTCAATTGTAAATCAAACATCATGTCATCGCGTGATCGACGGGCGGGGCGCGGGAGGACGGTAGCAGGCGGTGCTGCTAGGTAGCGGTCGACAGCAGCGTCCCATGCCGCTGTGGGGGGCGCGCGCACGGGCACGGACGCGGCTGGTGCAGCCAAACGCACAGGGACGGACACCGCGGTGGGTGGAGGGGCATGCACGGGCATGGGCGCTGGCATGTACACGAGCTCGCACGGGTCCACGGAGACCTCGGTGACGCCCGCGGCTTCCAGCTCTGCGATAGTTCTCGGCGACCGGCCCGTCAATGCTACAGGGATGGTCGCTGGCGCGGGCACGGGGATGGGAGCTGGGACAGGAGCGGGGGCAGCAACATCCACGGCCAACTCGTTCTGGACCATGTCCATGAGGCCCCATTCCTCCTTATTTTCTATCTCCTCTGACTCGGAGTCAACTTCACCAAACTTGAAGACTGGTGGCAGATGATCCTTCTGCGCCATGGCGTTGGTGGAGGTCTGCGAGAGGGAGGGGAATGGGAGGCAAATAGTAAGGCCGCCCATTTTAAGCAGCGGCTCGGGCGCCATTAATGGAGAGGAAGGCGGGCGACCATGGAAGTCAAAGGGCTCGATTGCCAGTGAGCCTGCACAGTGTACACCTTGCACGCTTCCAGTGAGCCTACGCATTGGAGGACAGCTTGCACGCCTCTTAGTCAGCCTGCGCCCCGGACTGCGCTCGCACGCCTCCTATTCATTCAAGTAGCTATCTGCATGACACCTCCTATAGCGATTAGAACAAAGACACATGGCGTCATGTGAATGGTTAACATAGCGGACACGATTTGAATTATACAAACGTTTGCGAGATTAGAGTGGCAGTGATTTGTTTGAAAATGCCTTTGTTGGCTGTTATTCGAGTGCTTCTTCTCTCAAAATGGACACGAAAAATACCATAGCATGTCAGGTGCCATTCCATGATAGCATGCCAAGTTTCATGAATTTCAGACGAGTTTTGATTTGCTAGAATTCAAAAACAAACTATCTCAACATTTTGCCGGCAATAAACAGTGCCCTGGTGTTTGAAATTCATTCCCATTTCTTGCATGGGACCTAAGCATGCACCCAAGGACAAATATTTGATTTTTCAACCAATTTATATGCATTGGAGCATGTGCATGTAGTTCAAATTTGAATTATGCACATAAAATGCCTAGAAACCCCAGTTAATGTATAAAACTATCGAAACGAAACCTGAAAAATTGCAAAATTTAACACAACACTCCTGTTGTTCTATGTTGACACTAGAAAATTTTTGAAAGCAATAACATGCAGCGATATCATTTCGTCCCCGAAGGTGGGACGTTCCCTACCGAAACCATCAGGTTTGTTGTGAGAAGCTCTGGTTTGTGAGAAGCTTATACCCAAACCTACCCCAACTCGAACAAAAGAATTATCACGGCATGTTGATGCCGCTCCATTATAGCATGCCATGTTTCATGAATTTCAGAGGAATTTTGGATTTACTAGAATTTAAAAACCAGGAATCTCAATGTTTGGGACTGAGTGACAGTGGCAGGGTGTTTGACATTCATTCCCATTTCTTGCATGGGACCTAATCATGCAACCATGGACACATATTCGAATTTTCAACCAATTTATATGCATTAGAGCATGTGCATGTAGTTCAGATTTGAATTATGCACATAAATGCATCGAAAACTCAATTAATGCATTAAAATGTCGAAATGAACCCAAAAAATCCCAAAAATTGACACAACACTTCTCTTGTTCTATGTTGACACTAGAAATTTTTTGAAATCAATAAGAGGCAGCTGATATCATTTCGTCCCCAAAGGTGGGACATTCCCTATCGAAACCATCACGCTTGTTGTGAGAAGATTATACCGAAACCGGCCCCAAATGGGACAAAAAAAATTAGCACGACATGTTGATGCCGCTCCATGATAGCATGCCAAGTTTCATGAATTTCAGATGAGTTTTGGATTTACTAGAATTTAAAAACCAGGAATCTCAATGTTTGCGGCCGAGTGATGGTGGCAGGGTGTTTGACATTCATTCCCATTTCTTGCATGGGACCTAAGCATGCAACCAAGGACACATATTTGAATTTTCAACCAATTTATATGCATTAAAGCATGTGCATGTAGTTCAAATTTGAACTATGCACATAAATGCATCAAAAACTCAATTAATGCATAAATATGTCCAAATGAACCCCAAAAATCCCAAAAATTGACAAAACACTCCTGCTATTCTATGTTGACACTAGAATTTTTTTAAAGCAATAAGCGGCAGCTGATAACGTTTCGTCCCTAAAGGTGGGACGTTCCTTACCGAAACCATCAGGGTTGTTGTGAGAACCTTTGGTTTGTGAGAAGCATATCCCCAAAGCTGCCCCAAATGGGACAAAAAAATTACCACGACATGTTGATGCCGCTCCATGATAGCATGCCAAGTTTCATGAATTTCAGACGAGTTTTGGATTTACTAGAATTTAAAAACCAGGAATCTCAATGTTTGCGGCCGAGTGACGGTGGCAGGGTGTTTTACATTCATTCCCATTTCTTGCATGGGACCTAAGTATGAAACCAAGGACACATATTTGAATTTTCAACCAATTTATATGCATTAGAGCATGTGCATGTAGTTGAAATTTGAATTGTGCTCATAAATGCATTGAAAATGCAATTAATGCATAAAAATGTCCAAATGAACCTCGGAAAATCCCAAAAATTGACGCAACACTCCTATATTTCTATGTTAACACTAGAAATTTTTTGAAAGCAATAAGAGGCAACATATATCGTTTCGTCCCCCAAGGTGGCACGTACCCTACTGAAACCATCAGGCTTGTTGTGAGAGAAGCTCTGGTTTGCGAGAAGCTTATACCCACACCTGCCCCAAATGGGACAATATTTTTACCTTGGCATGTCGCTACCGTTCCATGATATCATGTCAAGTTTCATGAATTTCAGATGATTTTTCCATTTACTAGAATGTTAAAAGCACATATCTCAATGTTAGCGGCTGAGCGACAGTATCAAGGTGTTTGACATTCATTCTCATTTCTTGCATGTGACCTAAGCTTGCAACCAAGGATAAACATTTGATTTTGCAAACTGTTTTTATGGACTGGAGCGTGTGGTTTAATTTTGAATTGTGCACCTGAAATGCCTAGAAAACCAGGTTACCGTATAAAAATGTCGAAAGGAACCCTGAACATTTCCAATATATAGTTGCATGTTCACTACAGATAAAAGGTCTAGCAATTCAAACACCATCCATTGCAGTTGTGACCCCATTATGTAATTCAAATCAAAGTTAAAAATCAAGTAGATCCCACACAATTTATTATCACCAACCGTGTGAGATGTATTACAAAATATCCTGGAGCACTGTTGGTGTATAGCATGCCTATGGCCTACGCGAGAAGGTGCATTGACTACAGTCCACAGCCGGCGTGTCAAGCACACTAGCTCTCTTCCAAATATCATTTCACTGTTCAATCGTCACCGGTGAAAGATGGGGACGTGGAACCGCGTTGTGAGGGAAACTTCGGCGGCCCACTCCGGCGAGAGCGTGGCCGCATCCACCATGTGCGTGCTAACAAGGCGCATGAGCACGGCCGTAATCTGCGATCGGGTGGCCATGGCAGCCCAAACGGCCGTTGTAGCTTCTCAGGTGGCGGCAGCAACATCTGCCTCGGGGATAGCAGCTGGCGAGAGCAGCACAACAGCTGTCCGGCGATGACCTTAGCCTTGATGGAGGCCGCCCATGGACAAGTCGAGGCCACCCACGCCCAGCTCATGGCGGTCACCGCACAAATCGAACAAAGCTTCTCCGACAACGGTTGGCAACCCATGGCCGAAGAGTTGGCAATCGCCGAGAGTGTTTGGGCAGTCGTTCATTCCTCTGCCGCATACCTTGCAATGATGAGCCCGTCCAAGCCCATATCGCGGCCGCCCGCGCCAATCTCGTGGCGGCCTTTTCCAAAGAGATGGCAGACGCGGATGGCGAGATGCTTGCCGAATATGGTGCGATGGATGCCATGGAGCTCCTTCCCCAGGAGACTGTTGGGCACGAGCTGGACATGGAGGAGGCGACAGAGATCGACGAGCACCAGTCGTAGTAGTACTCTTCATTTCGTTTAATTAAGAGCGCTGGTCTTTAATTTGTTAGGGTAATGTTTAGGCCAACTAGCTCTGGTTAATTGTTGATCTTGCTCGATTAAGAAGTGTGGGTGTGCTGTAGTCTCCTTTGTGTACCCAAATTATGCAATGATGTGGATGAGCACTGTAACCAGGGAAATTGGAACCAAAATTTTTGACATTCAAACTCATCGCACATGGGTTTAGTTATCTGAACCGTTTGTGATGATCACATATCGTACACAGTTATGAATAAGGGACCGTGTCTGATGACACTTTGCGCAATAGGTTTTCGCTGAAGCGATTCCAATTTTTCGGCTTCCGCAGAAATTTCTAACTCCCCGCCACTTCCCCTTACCAAAATCCACATTTCCCTGTTTCCACCTTCCTTTCCAAGTTGAAACCTTCACTCCTTGTTTGCAGCGCCGCCCCCCTCGCCGGTGACCCTCCTTCATGCCGCTCGGCCTCGTCTATCTAGGCAGGTAATCCACAATAGACCCACATCCTTGTCCTCCTTCCACATCCCACATGCCCCGACTGCCAGCACGACACCTTCCACCCAAATCACCGAGCATCCACCAAATAAGTGCCGCCCTAAGCCATGGTGCACGCGGTATAGCCAGGAGCTCAAGGAGCATTTGGCGGCGAAGAAGCAAATCATGGCCGCATGCGCGGATGAGGTCGTGATGGCTAACATTCGTGCTGACCCCTAGATCTTGGAGGAGCACCTTGACATTTGCTAGCTACGTCGGTTAAGCATGCTCGGTTTACCCGTTGCGTGTGCTGCTCCTGCCTTTCCTTAACAAATTCTAGTGAATTGTGCTATCTAATTTTACCATGCAATCTGTTGCTCCTGTGTATATGTTCTATATGTCATGCAGTGTGGTGCTCACTTATTAACTGTTTGGTTAATTAGTTGTCATCTTCAGGTAATTGTTTGGTTCAATTCTGCAAATGTGATGTTCAATTATTCAGGCTGCAATTTTGTATTGTCTTCCATGTGAGAAATAAATCACATTTATCTTTAGAAAATACATGAGAAACGGATACAATTGCTATATTTTCAAGTTGTCAAGCATGCTTGGTTTGGTTATACATTGTGCAATGTGGTGCTCAGTTAACGTTTGGTTCATTTGTGTTGTGGTGTTTAGTTAGCTGTTTGGTTCAATTCTGCAATGCAATGTTCAGTAGTTGTGGGTGCATTCTGTTATTGTATACCATGTGAGAAGTAAATCGAATTTGGCTGTACTAAATACATGAGAAACAAATATAATTACTATATTTCCAAGTTTTCAAGCATGCTTGGTTTGGTTATACATTGTGCAATCTGGTGCTCAGTTAACGTTTGGTTCATTTGTGTTGTGGTGTTTAGTTAACTGTTTGGTTCAATTCTGCAATGCGATGTTCAATAGTTGTGGGTGCATTCTGTTATTGTATATCATGTTATAAGTATACCGAATTTGGCTGTACTAAATACATGAGAAACAATACAATTGCTATATCTCCAAGTTTCTAAGCATGCTTGGTTTGGTTAACTATCTGATCTTCTATTAGGAGTATGTTATATTGTGCGATGTGGTGCTCAGTTAATGTTTGGTTCATTTGTTGTGGTGTTTAGTTAACTGCTTGGTTCAATTCTGCAATGTGATGTCCAATTGTCGTGGGTGGAATTTAGTATTGTTGTGCATGTGAGGAACAAATCGAATTTGGTTGCACTTAACACATGAGAAACATATACAAGTGCTATATTTCCTAGTTCTTAATCATGATTGGTTTGGATAAATGGGTTTTCCATGTGGCTTGAATTAATCTAATGAATCTGCAATGTGCTTATTTTTCATCAACATATTTTACTGATAGCATGCGAACCCTTACTTAACCTGATGACTAACTACCTTATATGTGTTGCAGGAAAAAATGGGAAGCACTGAGGTTTACAATCAAGGTTAGCATGTGCATGGTCCGTTGTCTAATAGCACATTATTGTGCAATTGCAGGAACGATTCTAATACTTAGGTTTTTTAACAATTTCGTCTTGCACATGTAGGTCCTGCTGTCAGAGGTTTTGACCCACTGTTCGACCCTTTTTGCATATGGGGAAATGAGTTGTCCATGAATATCAATCAAGTCAAGAAACTTAGAAAGATTGTTAGGATAAATAAATTGGCGACAAAAAACAACAAGATCTTTGTCTACACAATGAAGAGATCAGTTCACTACAAGATGGTACTAACTATTATATTTAAGTGTTCCTGAGGACGAAGGATGGACGGTGAATCATCCACAGGCACTGGCCTAAAGTTGCAAAGACCTTCACATCAATGAAGGATCAATATTCGCCTTCCGCTTCAGCAGTTTTCCCGTTGAGATGCATCTGTCTATGTACCGTCTATGATGCGAATTTCGAAAGGTCATGTGAAACTTGGTGCTGGTGCAGTTGTGTAATGGGGTAGCTGGGTGCTGAAGCTATATCATGTTGTACTCTAATGTATTTCAATTATGAAATCCAGCTTCCTTAATATGGGAACGAAATATATTACGTGTTTAATATGAATGTCAATTAGATTAATAAATGGATTATTAATAATATGGCAATTAGCCTGCTAATGGCGAATTAGCCTGCTAATTGGTTTTTGCTATTGCAAACGGTTATTGCGAAAATACCGTGGTTGATGACCTAAGGCAATGCACACAGTTTCTAGGAATAAACCGTGTTGGATCGATGAACAATCACACATGACATTCTCTTCAAAACTATTTGAGTTAGGCCACCTTGCGCAGACATTTACCGCATAAAAACTATGTGTAATGGACAGCCTTTGCCACATAGTTTCTTCTACGCACCGTGTGTGATGCATTCAATAACGCAAACGATATTTTTTTAATATTGTGTGTGATGGGAACGCTATCACAAACGAATTAACGGGCAAAATTGTGTGTGATGTACATACAAACGGAAACGTTTTCCTTGCAGCGATTGTGTGGGATGTATATACGAACGGAAACATTTCACGGGGACTGACTGTGTGGGATGTACTTATGATCGGAAATGATTTCACTTGTATAATTGTATTTTTTTGAGCACTACTGTACGTATAACCGTATTTGCTCGCTTGCGGGTCGAACACGACCTCATTTTGCTGAGCGTGTGTGCCAGGAGGGCATATCCCCGACGGTTTCTGGGTCGTGTGGGAAGGACCCATAATCACCCACACTCACTAGGTGATGGTTCCAAACGCCGTCACAGAAAGGAGTTAAAAACCGTTTGTATAGCACCTCGCTGTACCAGTGATTCCATTAGTGGTAAACACCCCCGCGGGCCAATGCCGAACCACCCTGGTTAGCCACAACATCATTATTGAGATTGAAGGATTAGAGTTCCATCCCTCTCCCATTATCTTGAAGTCTTCCAATATTGACCTCATTCTGGGAATGGATTGGTTGAAAGCGCATACTGCTTCTATGGTTTGTGCCACCGAAGTCGTTCACCTCCTAGATCTTTCTAATGAGATAGTAAGCTACCATGCTCATCTTGTTTGAAATGCCGAGGCATGACTTTATTCCTTGAATGCGTTGAACACAACACCTCTTGCGGGCATTTAAAAGATTCCACTCGTTCGCGACTTCCAAGACGTTTTTCTAGAAGAACTTCTAGGAATACCCCCTGCTCGGGCTGTCGAGTTCGTCATAAATTTGAAACCACGCACCGTTCCTATCGCCAAATGACCCTACAAGATGCCATCTCATGAACTCCTTGAGCTTAAGGAGGAAATCGACAAATCTCTTTGTAGTGGTTTCATTCGTCCAAGTTCCTCTGCTTGGGGAGCACCTTCTCTCTTTGTGAAGAAGAAGGATGGAACGAATTGTTTGGTCCAAGAGTGTCATCCTATAAACAAAGCAACTATTCAGAACATGTATCCCCTCCCTCGGATCAATGATCTGTATGATCAACTGGCTGGTTCCTCGATATTCTCTAAACTCGACCTGAGGTTGGGTTATCACCAGATCCGTGTCCATGAAGAGGATATTCCCAAGACTGCATTCGTCACTCGTTATGGTTCTTACGAGTACATCGTTATGTCTTCCGGCTTAACCAATGCTCCAGCTACATTCTCTCGTTTGATGAACTATATATTCATGGAATACCTTGACAAGTTCGTCGTGGTTTATCTGGATGATATCCTTGTTTATTCCAAGAACAAAGAAGAACATGCTGAATATCTTCGTCTTGTTCTAGAAAAGCTTCGAGAGCATCAGCTTTATGCCAATTATTCTATGTGAGAATTCTGGCTACCCGAAGTAACCTACCTTGGGCATGTCATATCTAAGGATGGTATTGCCGTCAACCCAGAGCGAGTTCAGGCTATTCTTGACTGGACCACTCCGAAGACTATCAAGCAAGTCAGAAGCTTTCTTGGACTTGCTAGCTATTGCCGCCGTTTCGTCGAGAACTTCTCCAAGATCGCCAAGCCCCTGACTAATCTGCTTCACAAGGGCATTAAGTTTGATTGGACAGACAAATGTCAGGAAAGTTTCCAGGCACTCAAGAACAAGCTAACCTCTACCCCAGTGCTTGCTCCCCCTGATTCTCGCAAGGATTTCGTCATCTATTGCGATGCTTCATGTCAAGCATTAGGTTGTGTCCTAATGCAAGAACGTGGGGTGATTGATTATGCCTCCTGTCAAGTGCGTCCTCACGAAGAGAACTACCCAGTTCATGACCTCGAGCTTGCTGCGGTTATCTATGCACTGAAGCTATGGCGACAATACCTTCTCGGTAATCGTTGTGAGATCTTCACCGATCATTAGAGTCTAAAGTATCTATTTACTCAGCCAGATCAGAACCTCCATCAAGAGTGATGGATGGAAGCTATTGCTGACTACAACTACGGTATATCTTATGCACCTGGCAAGGCTAATGTAATGGCCGATGCCCTGAGCCGCAAGTCTTATTGCAGTAACCACATGGTTCATAAAGCTCAACCCCGCCTTTATGAAGAACTTTGTAAGCTGAACCTTCAACTAGTTCCACAGGGTTCTTTGAATAACCTTGTCCTGGAACCAACTCCTCTCAAAGCTATTAAGTCTACGCAAGCCAAAGATGCTCATGTTGATCTGATGAAAAAGGATCTTGCCTTATAGAAATCCAGGGATTTCTCGCTTGCTGAAGATGGGACCTTATACTTCAGAGATCGTATTGTGGTACCCCGATTTGAGCTTATGATAGAGAAGGTGATGAAAGAAGTGCATGACACCCCTCTCTCTATTCATCCGGGAAGTACTAAGATGTATATAGACATCTGAAAGAAGTACTGGTGGTCTAAAATGAAACAGGATATTGCTCGATATATTAAAGAATGTGACATTTGTCATCGCGTCAAAGCAGAACATCAAAAACCGGCTGGACTTCTGCAAGCTCTCCCTATTCCTGAATGGAAATGGGATAAGATTTAGATGGACTTCGTCACAGACCTTCCCAAGTCTCAAAAGTGTAATGATGCTATCTTCGTCGTCTTTGACCAATTCTCGAAGGTTGCTTACTTTCTACCAGTCAAGGATACAATCACTACTAGTCAATTAGCAAACTTGTATATCTCCAAAATTGTGTCACTCTATGGCATTCTGAAGGAGATCAGTTTAGACCGTGGCAGTATATTCACTTCGAAGTTCTGGGATAGTTTCCAAGAGGCAATGGGAACTCATATTACTTGAAGCACTGCTTATTGATGTCTACTACACAACCTTCTTCTTGTAGACGTTGTTGGGCCTGCAAGTGCATAGGTTTGTAGGACAGTAGCAAATTTCCCTCAAGTGGATGACCTAAGGTTTATCAATCCGTGGGAGGCATAGGATGAAGATGGTCTCTCTCAAACAACCCTGAAACCAAATAACAAAGAGTCTCTTGTGTGCCCAAGACACCCAATACAATGGCAAATTGTATAGGTGCACTAGTTCGGCGAAGAGATGGCGATACAAGTGCAATATGGATAGTAGATATAGGTTTTTGTAATCTGAAAATATAAAAACAGCAAGGTAACTAATGATAAAAGTGAGCATAAATGGTATTGCAATGGTAGGAAACAAGGCCTAGGTTTCATACTTTCACTAGTGCAAGTTCTCTCAACAATAATAACATAGATATATCATATAACAATCCCTCAACATGTAACAAAGAGTCACTCCAAAGCCACTAATAGCGGAGAACAAATGAAGAGATTATGGTAGGGTACGAAACCACCTCAAAGTTATTCTTTCGGATCAATCTATTCAAGAGTTCGTACTAGAATAACACCTTAAGACACAAATCAACCAAAACCCTAATGTCACCTACATACTCCATTGTCACTCAAGTATCCGTGGGCATGATTATACGATATGCGTCACACAATCTCAGATTCATCCAACCAACACAAAGTACTTCAAAGAGTGCCCCAAAGTTGCTACCGGAGAGTTAAGAAAACGTGTGCCAACCCCTATGCATAGGTTCATGGGCGAAACCCACAAGTTGGTTACCAAAACATACATCAAGTGGCACGTGATATCCCATTGTCACCACAGATAAACACGGCAAGACATACATCAAGTGTTCTCAAATCAAAGACTCAATCCGATAAGATAACTTCAAGAGGGAAACTCAATTCATCACAAGAGAGTAGAGGGGGGAGAAACATCATAAGATCCAACTATAATAGCAGCGCTCGCGATACATCAAGATCGTGCCATAGGGAGAACACGAGAGAGAGAGAGAGATCAAACACATAGCTACTGGTACATACCCTCAGCCCCGAGGGTCATGGAGAGCGTCGGGATGATGAAGATGGCCAGCGGTCATGGGTTCCCCCTTCGGCAGGGTGCCGCAACGGGCTCCCGAGAGGTTTTTGGTGGCTACAAAGGCTTGCGGCGGCGGGACTCCCAATCTATCTTCTCCGTGGATGTTTTTATGGTACGTGGGACTATATAGGTGAAAGAAGTCGGTCGGGAGGTGGTCAAGGGGCCCACGAGACAGGGGGGCGCGCCCAGTAGGGGGGGGGGGGCTATCTCCGGGCGTCCTCGCGGATCTTCTGACGTGAACTCCAAGTCTCCAGGATCATATTCTTCCAAAAAATCACGCTGCCGAAGGTTTCATTCCGTTTGGACTCCGTTTGATATTCCTTTTCTTCGAAATACTGAAACAGGCAATAAAACAGCAATATGGGCTGGGCCTCCGGTTAATTGGTTAGTCCCAAAAATAATATAAAAGTGTATAATAAAGCCGTAATCATTCAAAATAGATAATAAAATAGCATGAATGCTTCATAAATTATAGATACGTTGGAGATGTATCAGCATCCCCAAGCTTAATTCCTACTCGTCCTCGAGTAGGTAAATGATAAAAGAAAGAATTTATGAAGTGTGAATGCTAGATGGTGCACAAGTTTGATCAACGATAATTTCAATCACCTTTTCTAGCATGATAATATGTCATAACAGTAGTTCATCTCATAAAACTTCTCACGATAAAGTAACAAGCAATTCACATGTCAAAGCATAGACCATAAACTTTCTTGAAAACTAGCAAACTTCATTCTCAGTCATCAAACAATTGCAATTCATCTTATTTTCAGGAATAACAAACTCCACATACTCAACTATCATATATTCTTCTACAATTGCTAACACTGACGCAATACTAATGGTTATGGAGTTTCAATCGGACACTGAGAAAGATAGGGGCTTATAGTGTTGCCTCCCAATGTATTCACCTTTGGGTGATGTCAACAATAATAGTTCATGCTAACTTACATCCAATTGGATATATATATATATATATATATATATATATATATATATATATATATATATATATATATATATATATATATATATATATATATATATATCAGGATCTTCCCAACACAAAGTGCTTGCCAAAGGATAAAATGAAAAAGGGAAAGGTGAAGAGCACCTTGACTCTTGCATAAAGTAAATGACATAAAGTAAAAGATAGGCCCTTCGCAGAGGGAAGCAGAGGTTGTCATGCGCTTTTAGGGTTGGATGCACAAAATCTTAATGTGAATGAACGTCACTTTATATTGCCACTTGTATATGGACCTTTATTATGCAGTTCGTCGCTTTTGTTGCTTCCATAGCAAGATCATATAAAGCTATTTTCTTCACACCAAAAGATCATACATATTTAGAGAGCAATTTTTATTGCTTGCACCGATGACAACTTACTTGAAGGATCTTAGTCAATCCATAGGTAGGTATGGTGGACTCTCATGGCAAAACTGGGTTTAAGGATATTTGGAAGCACAAGTAGTAGCTCTACTTGGTGCAAGGAATTTTGGCTAGCATGAGGGGGAAAGGCAAGCTCAACATGTTTGAATGATCCATGACAATATACTTTAACTGAGATGTCGAAAACATAAACCATTACGTTGTCTTCCTTGTCCAACATCAACTCTTTAGCATGTCATACTTAATGAGTGCTCCCAATTATAAAAGATGTCTAGGATTGTATATTTATATGTGAAATCTCTCTTCCTTCAATATTCTTTCATGAATTGTTCAAATGACCAATACAATGCTTGCTAACCTTCAATAAATTTACAACCTCTACTTTTTAGATGTGAAGTCATTACTCCCCATGGGATAAGCAAATGAAACATATATAATTTCAGATTTATGACAATAAACTCATTCAACAATTTACTCATAGGATATAAGTGAAGGACACGAGTAAATGACAAACTACTCCAAAAAGATATAAGTGAAGATCAATGAGTAGCTAAATAATTATGCAACTATGTGAAGACTCTCTCTCTCATTTAAGAATTTCAGATCTTAAGTACTTTATTCAAACAGCAAGCAAAGCAAAACAAAATGACATTGCAAGGATAGCACAACTCATGTGAAGAAGCAAAAACTCAGGCTCAACCGATACTAACCGATAATTGTTGAAGAAGAAAGGTGGGATGCCTACCGGGGCATCCCCAAGCTTAGATGCTTGAGACTTCTTGAAATATTATCTTGGGGTGCCTTGGGCATCCCCAAGCTTGAACTTTTGTGTCTCCTTAATTCCTCTCATATCATGGTTTCTCTAATTGTCAAAAGCTTCATCCACAACAAACTCAACAAGAACTCGTGAGATAGGTTAGTATAAACCAATGGAAAACCTTATCATTTTCTACTGTAACAAATCACTAAAATTATTATTCCACATTGCATACTCAATGCCTCTGCATATTTAATACTCCTATCCTCCAATAGAATCATTAAACAAGCAAACATATGCAAACAATGCAAACATAACAGTGATCTGTCAAAACTGTACAGTCTGTAAAGAATGCAAGATTATCATACTTCCCTAACTCCAAAAATTATGAAATAAAATTCCCACTGTAATAAATTTATCAGAGCTCAATATGCAAAAAGTTTCATCATTATATCATTCTCTGAATTTTCTAGGGAATTTCTGCAACAGCGGTAAACTTTCTGTTTTCAAACAGCAACATGTAAACTAGCAAAATAAGCAAGGTAAAGGCTATCCTTGACTTTTTATTTAAACTAAAGATACAAAGCATTATTCTAAATAACATCAAGCAAATACTAACAAAATAAAATGACGCTCCAAGCAAAACACATATCATGTGGTGAATAAAAATATAGCTCCAAGTAAAGTTACCGATGAACGAAGACAAAAGAGGGGATGCCTTCCGGGGCATCCCCCAGCTTAGGCTTTTGGCTATTCTTGAATATCATCTTAGGGTGCCTTGGGAAACCCCAGGCTTAGGCTCTTGCCACTCCTTATTCCATAGTCCATTGAATCCTTACCCAAAACTTGAAAACTCCACAACACAAAACTCAACAGAAAACTCGTAAGCTCCGTTAGTATAAGAAAATAAAACCAGCACTTAGGTACTGTAATGAACTCATTCTAAATTCATATTGGTGTAATATCTACTGTACTCCAACTTATATATGGTTCATATCCTCCGATACTACTCATAGATTCATCAAAATAAGCAAACAACACATAGAAAACAGAATCTATCAAAAACCGAACAACCTGTAGTAATCTGTATCAACCGTATACTTCTGGAACTCCAAAGTTCCTACCAAATTAGGAAGACATAAGAAATTTGTGTACCAATCCAGAGGAAAAAGAATCAGATCAGAAGCACGTTTCTGAGAATTAAAAAAACTAAATTACTGAGTGCAAAAGTTTCTGATTTTCAGCAGGATCAACACAACTATCACCGTAAACTATCCTAAAGGTCTTACTTGGCACTTTATTGAAACAAATGCTATAAAAAATGATTACTAAAGTAGCATAATCATGTGGACAAACAAAAACAGTAAGGATAGATATTGGGTTGTGGCCCAACAAGCGCTTTTCTTTAATGCCTTTCTAGTTAGGCATGATGATGACGATGATGCTCACATAATAGATAAGAATTGAAACATAACGGGAGCATCATGATGCATATGACTAGCACATTTAAGTCTAACCCTCTTCCTATGCATAGGGATTTTGTGAGCAAACAACTTATGGGAACAATAATCAACTAGCATAGGTAGGTAAAACAAGCATAACTTCAAAACTTTAAGCACATAGAGAGGAAACTTGACATTATTGCAATTCCTACAAGCATATATTCCTCCCTCATGATAATTTTCAGTAGCATCATGAATGAATTCAACAATATAACCAGCACCTAAAGCATTCTTTTCATGATCTACAATCATAGAAAATTTACTACTCTCCACATAAGCAAAATTCTTCTCATTCGGAATAATGGGAGTATCATAATAGACTTAGAAAACTAAAAATTGTTTCCACATTAAAAGAGTAATTGTCGGTGTCAAAACCGGAGGATCTCGGGTAGGGGGTCCCGAACTGTGCGTCTAGGCGGATGGTAACAGGAGACAAGGGACACGATGTTTTTACCCAGGTTCGGGCCCTCTCGACGGAGGTAAAACCCTACTCCTGCTTGATTAATATTGATGATATGGGTAGTACAAGAGTTGATCTACCACGAGATCAGAGAGGCTAAACCCTAGAAGCTAGCCTATGGTATGATTGTTGTTCGTCCTACGGACTAAAACTCTCCGGTTTATATAGACACCGGAGAGGGCTAGGGTTACATAGAGTCGGTTACAATGGGAGGAGATCTTCATATCGTATCGCCAAGCTTGCCTTCTACGCCAAGTAAAGTCCCATCGGACACGGGACGAAGTCTTCAATCTTATATCTTCTTAGTCCGGGAGTCCGGCCAAAGGTTATAGTCTGGCCATCCGGACACCCCCTAATCCAGGACTCCCTCAGTAGCCCCTGAACCAGGCTTCAATGATGGCGAGTCCGGCACGCAAATTGTCTTCGGTATTGCAAGGCGGGTTCCTCCTCCGAATACTTCATAGAAGATGTTGAACACAAGGATAGTGTCTGGCTCTGCAAAATAAGTTCCACATACCACCGTAGAGAGAAGAATATCTGCACAAATCTAATCTGCTGACGTATTCTGTAGCGTGACATCACGCCATGGCCAAGTCTTTATTCGAATCATTTTACTGTTCCACCTCAGCGCATTTAGCGAGGCGGTTTCCTTGGCATGTTTTGTCAAAGCAGAGATCGTGTCCCCTTATCCCAGGATTCTCATCAATACGGGCGTGGGTAACCCAACCGCGCCATTAACCGCGGCGCTTGGGAGATAAGCGAGTTTTATTAGGCTGGTGGGGGCTTGTAGTTTTGGCCGCCCATATAAGGGGATAAGGATCTACCCTTTCCATTTACGCCTTCTTCCTCCTTTGCTTATCCATCCCCGCGCACTCGAGCTCCAATGCCCAAGTCCGCACTTCCCACGTCAACCTTCTCCAATCATGTCTGGAGCTGGAGGTAGATGGATGGCCTCCTCCGTCATGGAGGGGCAAATCAAAAAGCCGAGGGAGGCCGGATACTTGTCCGACGACATCGCGCACCGGCTTCCAGATGAGGGGCAACTCATCCCCACCCCTAGGCCCCATGAGAGGGTTATTTTTCTCCCCCATTTCCTCCGCGGACTGGGCTTTCCTCTTCACCCATTCGTCCGGGGGCTCATGTTCTACTATGGCCTGGACTTCCATGATCTGGCCCCGAACTTCATCCTCAACATCTCGGCGTTCATCGTCGTGTGCGAGGCCTTCCTCTGCATCCAGCCCCACTTCGGCTTATGGCTGAAGACTTTTAATGTCAAGCCGAAGGTAGTGGGCGGCCGCCAAGCGGAGTGCGGAGGTGCCATGGTGGGCCGGATGGCCAACGTTCTATGGCTCGAGGGCTCCTTTGTGGAGACAATGAAAGGGTGGCAAATCGGGGTGGTTCTACATCACCGAGCCGCGTGACCCCAAATGGGCGGCGGCCCCCGAATTCCGATCTGGCTTTCCCACACGGCTCACTTCCTGGAAAGAGACGGGCCTAACGTGGGGAGATTCGGAAGAGCTGACCGGACTTCAAACCTGCGTCCAAAAGCTGGTGAACCAGAATCTCAAGCTCGTCAATGTAGTCCAGGTCATGCTTATCCGCCGGATCCTCCCATGCCAACAATGGGCCTTCAAATTGTGGGAGTTTGATCCGGCACAACACCAAACCTTGAGCAGGCTCTTCGACACTACGTACAAAGATGCCTGGAAGGTGCTGTTTAAGGGCGCCAAGGCCCCCGCATCCGCTACCAAAGATCGCGGATTCAGCTCGCAGCGTCAGGCCAGCGAGGTAAGCTATTCTACCCTTTACGGGACTCTTGTTTTTCATAGTCTGACTCTATGCGGGATCTAAACTCCCTTGCCTTTGACATGACTGGTTGAAGAAGTCCGGGTAGGTTAGCTGTCCGGCTCCCTTACCAGAAGACCCAGCGGACGCCCGATTGACGGGGCTGCTGGTTCCAGCACCCCACGTGGTGCCGGAGAAGAAGGCCAAGAAGAAGGCCACGGGGACTCGAAAGAGCTCCCGGCGCCTGGTGGTGTCGGATTCATCACCTAACAACCCTGAAGCACCCTCCGCCTCTGAGGACGAGGAGGAGGAGGAAGAAGAAGCCTCTCCCCCTCCAGCGGGGGGAGGAAAGAAAAGGAAGGCCGCCCCAACTAGGGAGGCCGGAGGGTCCAAGAAGGGGAAGACCCTTCTACCGAACTACGCCTCCGATGCCGAAGACGGCAGGGAGGAATGGCCATCCAGGGTCAAGCCCCTGGCAAAATCGTAAGTGCCTGGATACCAGAATAATTTATGGCGGTCCTATATTATTTGGTATTTTCTGACGCCGAATTCAATCTTGCAGTCCGCCCAAGGCTCAGCTCGGCGATTCGTCGAGCGGCTCCCTGGATTCGTCGGATGTGAATAGTGCTTCACTTCCGACGGCTTCCTCCCCGCTCCCTGCGGACGACGCCGAGGTGGAGTCCCAAAAGGGACTAAACCAGGAGGAGGTGGTCCTGGAAGCACCGCAAGGCGACCTCCCAGACTCCAGGCCCAAAGGGGGTAAAGCCCCAGAGGGATCTAAGTCCGGCCCTGGGCCGGACACTGCTCCGGAACCATCAACGGTTCCAGAGACCGGTAGGCGGCGACTTCACAAGAAGGGAACGCCTATGACGCCGGCGGCCTCCGTCCAACCGGAGGCACCAGAGGATTTGCTGGAGGCGCTCAACGGCGCCTCCATTGACGAGGAACACCGCACTGTTATGAGTGCGGTGATCCAGAGGGTTCAGTCCGCCAAGAGCGGGCTGACAGAAGCCTGTACAAGCCTGTTAACAGGCTGTGAGGTATGTATTCAAAACATATAAAAATGTTACTGCATAGACAGTAGCCCCTGATGCTCAGTTTGGCGTTCGGAAAGAAATGCCGAGCTGAGGATCTAAAAAGATATACGCAGGAGTCTAACATAAATATGTCAATATGGGAATGCAGGTTGCGCTGCTGACCTCTGCCGCACTGACTGCAGAGGTCAATGCATTGAAGGAGAGCCTCGAGCGGTCCGAGAACGAGCTCGACCGTGCCAAGAAGCAGCTCGAGGACAAGGACGGCATGTAATACCGTATGTAAATGTATATAGAATTACCTGGTTGCAAATAATGACAGGACCAACATTAATGTTCCAGGGGCCACGACCGAGGTGGTGACCCTGAAGGAGGCAGTGTCCAAGGCCGAAAATAGTGCGGCCTTGGAGCGCACCGAGCGAGAGAAGCAGGAGGCGCGGGTGGCAGAGGTGCGGCAAGAGCTCCAGGCTCTCGTGGAAAAACACGAGAGTTTGGAGCGTGACTCGAAGACTCGAGAGTCCGAGCTCGCCTTGGCTCTTGAGAGTGCCAAAACCGCTAAGGCCGAAGCCCAGAAGGCCCTCCAGGAGATCGAGGCGATAAAGAAAATAGCGGCGGGTAAGGCATTCTTTATGCAAAGCAAGTATGTAAAAGTGAATTATCTGTTACTTACCCAAATCCGGAGCTCTCCAGGAGCGTTCGCCGATCTGCCCCGTAGTGTGTCTGATGCTGCCGCATTCTACCGAGCCGAGGAGGGGAGCTCGACGGAAAAGGTGTTCTGGTCTCAATATGCTGAGGCCGGACAGCCGGTGCCCCTGAGCGACCAGCTGAAGCAGCTGGTCGAGCTCCACAAGGTGGCCGAACAGGCCATGAAGGGCCTCATAGTTCGGCTGTGGCCTAGAGAAGCCATGCCTGGGAGTTACTTTGGTCTGGTGCGGCGGATGGTGGACGCTTGTCCATGGATTGAAGTCATCAAGTGCTCCGTCTGTATGAAGGTGCCCGTCGGGCCCTCGCCCGTGCTAAAGTGCACTGGGGCAAGCTGGACGCTGAGAAGCTATTGACGGACGCGCCACCGCCGGGCAAGGAGTATCGCATGCCCGAGATGTATTATAAGGGCGTCCTGAAGGGTGCCCGCCTTATAGCGGGTGAATGCTCCAAAGATGTAATTTTTGAGTAGACTCGCATCTGTTATCCTGTACGCTGAAAACTTTGTTCATATGCGCTAAGCAACGCTTGTTAATTTAAAATATTACCTTCTGTGCGGCCGTTTATTAAATCTGAGAGATGCAAGTCGTCGGCTTCTACCCCCATGCCACGAGTGCTGGGGTGTTCGGGATAAACCTGAGCGCTCTTGTTCCCATTCTTGGGTCCATCTAGGGAGGCGCTCAGCACAACGAACAAGGCCATCGGACTTATAATGCTTTATCACTCTCACTTAGCCATAGAATTCTATAATTTTAAATTTCGGTGAAGCCCCTAGTATTCGGAAGACCGAGTTCGGGGCGCTATCCACGCCTAGGCCAGATAAATCCGGCTCCTCGCTCTAAGCGGCATAAGTCTTTAGGGACTCGAAAAACCTCGCGAACAGCGACCGGTCTCTCGCACTATCATGACGGTCAGTTTTAGCTTTCTCTACTGAGGTGTTAACCCAGCTCAACTGGGGCACAATCGCAGTAGTTCTCCCAGCGCTACCTTAGCCAACATTGCGGAACGTAAGGTACCAAAACATGGGAGCCGGCAAACCCAACTATTGACCCAAGACATGATTCGGAGCCGATGCATATAGTGCTATAAGTTCGGGGTGCCGCACTCATGAGAGTGTTCGGTCTTCTCACACCATGTTATGGGGTGCTTAAGCCCCTGGTGTATTGGCCGTACCAAAGTGTACGGTTGCATAATGTCATGACTGAACATATTTGTATAAAAATAGATGAATACAATAATAGATAAGAGCTATGTATTGTTTATTAAAAAGGGCTGCTATGAAAGCAGAACGATACAAATAGTGCGATAAGCAAGGGATGGGATTATTTGACATGTCCCCCTACAGGGGCAAGCTACGTGAATTTAAGTAAAACGGGTATTTAGCTCATTATAGAGACCACCTAGACATTTTGACGTGGCTTGTTCTCTCCCTGGCTGTTGCATCGTGCGTTCGGCTAGTGTATTGCCGGACAGGCCTTCCGAATAGTTGGGTCCTGAAAGTATATAAAAAAGGAAACGGCAGAATAGGGAGCCCCTAAGTGTGGTTGAGCCGCATTCTGGGCGTGCCGTAGTTGTGCCCCTTCCCTTATGCCCATGGTATTTTCAAAGTGTAATTATGTACGCGTGGTACCGATATCACCATCTAGCGAGGGCTGGGGTTGGGGCCGCACTGCAATGCTTGCTCGGAACGTGCCAGCCGGCTTTGTTGTAGGTTGCTTCGGGCGCGCTTGACGTTGTCCGGACGTTTAACACCCGGATTGGAGAGTTGCCTTGAGAGGCTGCTCTGTACTTCCGCCGCCAGGGCCGCTGTGTGCTCCTCCGTTCGGAGAGAGTGTTCGGTGTTTCCATTTACCGTAATGACTCCGCGAGGACCTGGCATCTTGAGCTTGAGATATGCATAGTGAGGCACCGCATTGAATTTTGCGAATGCGGTTCGTCCGAGCAGGGCGTGATAGCCACTGCGGAATGGGACTATGTCGAAGATTAACTCTTCGCTTCGGAAATTATCCGGGGATCCGAAGACCACTTCGAGTGTAACCGAGCCTGTACAGCTGGCTTCTACACCTGGTATGACGCCTTTAAAGGTTGTCTTTGTGGGTTTAATCCTTGACGGATCTATACCCATTTTTCGCATTGTATCCTGATAAAGCAGGTTCAGGCTGCTGCCGCCGTCCATGAGGACTCTAGTGAGGTGAAATCCATCAATGATTGGGTCTAGAACCAATGCGGCGAATCCGCCATGACCGATGCTAGTGGGGTGGTCCCTTCGATCAAAAGTGATCGGGCAGGAGGACCATGGGTTGAACTTTGGGGCGACTGGCTCCAACACATAGACGTCCTTGAGAGCACGCTTCCGCTCTCTTTTGGGGATGTGGGTTGCGTATATCATGTTCACCGTTCGCACTTGCGGGGGAAGCCCTTCTGTCCTCTGTTGTTCGGCGGCCGGGGCTCCTCCTCGTCATCGCTATGCAGCCCCTTGTCTCTGGTTTCGGCACTTAACTTGCCTGCCTGCTTGAACACCCAACAATCCCTGTTGGTGTGGTTGGCTGGTTGTTCGGGGGTGCCGTGTATCTGGCACGAGCGATCGAGTATCCGGTCTAAACTGGATGGGCCCGGAGGGTTTCTTTTGAATGGCTTCTTCCGCTGACCGGGTTTAGAGCCTCTGAATCCGGCATTAACTGCCGTATCCTCAGTATTGTCGCCGTTAATGCGGCGCTTGTGCTTGTTGCGACGTGACCTGCCATTGTTGTCCTTGGTATCCGAATTGCCAGGGCTCTTGGTTATGTTATTGCTACGAGCTAGCCAGCTGTCTTCTCCCGCGCAAAAGCGGGTCATGAGTGTCGTGAGGGCTGCCATAGATTTCGGCTTTTCCTGTCCTAGGTGCCGGGCAAGCCATTCGTCTCGGATGTTGTGCCTGAAGGCTGCAAGGGCCTCGGCGTCCGGACAGTCGACTATTTGATTTTTCTTGGTTAGGAACCGTGTCCAGAATTGTCTGGCCGATTCCTCTGGCTGCTGGATTATGTGGCTTAGGTCATCGGCGTCTGGTGGTCGCACATAAGTGCCCTGGAAGTTGTCGAGGAATGCGGATTCCAGGTCCTCCCAGCAACTAATTGACTCTGCTGGCAGGCTGTTAAGCCAATGCCGAGCTGGTCCTTTAAGCTTGAGCGGGAGGTATTTGATGGCGTGTAGATCATCACCACGGGCCATGTGGATATGAAGGAGATAATCCTCGATCCATACCGTGGGATCTGATGAGCCATCGTATGATTCGATGTTTACGGGTTTAAAACCCTCTGGGATTTGATGATCCATTACTTCGTCTGTGAAGCATAGTGGGTGTGCGGTGCCCCTGTACTGGGCTATATCGCGACGTAGCTCGGATGAGCTTTGTCTGTTGTATTCGGCCTGGCCGTATTTATCATATCCAGCGTGACGGTTATCGTCACGTGACATAGGACGCCCACGCGATCCATAGATCGATCTTGTTTGCCTTGCCTTATCCTCCAATATGTCTCGTAGGTCTGTTCCGTTTCCCCGTGCTCTGGTATTCTTGGAGCGGCGCCGGGGTGCGGCTTGGGTTGAGGGCCGAAAGGCCTCTCTGTCGCAGCCACGGGGTGGCCGATCGGGCGCATCGTACGCTGGTGGTGTAGGTTTAGTTGCTTCCTCCTCTAGTTGGGGTAGCAGCCTGTGCTTTGGGTAACTCTTGGAGGGGCGTTCTAGTTTATACTCTTCGGCCGCCAGGACTTCAGTCCATCTGTCGGCTAGCAAATCTTGGTCGGCTCTAAGCTGATGTTGTTTTTTCTTGAGGCTGCTCGTCGTGGCCATAAGCCTGCATTTGAAACGCTCTTGTTCGACGGGATCCTGTGGAAGGACGAATTCGTCGTCGTCGAGGCTTGCCTCGTCTTCGGAGGGAGGCATATAATTGTCGTCCTCGACCTCCCTATCCGCCGCTCTCTCATGAGGGTTGGCTTCTTCGTCCTCCTGCGCTGAATCCTACTGGAGGGGGTTGTCTTCAGCACTGTCCGGGGTGTTGTTGTCTCCAGTGTCGGGCTCGCCGTTTTTGTTTTGGTGGGATTTAGAGCGGCTCCGTTGACGTCGGCGCTTGGGTTGCTTCTTGGAGGGGTCGTCCTACGTTTTTTCATCACCATCCCCTGCTTTGGGGGTGTCCACCATGTATATGTCATATGACGAGGTGGCTTTCCAGTGCCCTATAGGTGCTGGTTCTTGGTCGTCTCCTTCATCGGCGTCCATACCGCCGATGTCTTCGGAGTTGAAGTCGAGCATGTCGGTTAGATCGTCGACAGTGGCTACAAAGTGGGTGGTGGGTGGGATTCGAATTTCTTCGTCATCCGCATCCCAACCCTGCTGACCATAGTCTGGCCAGGGCTCTCCTGACAAAGAGAGAGAGAGAGTTTAGTGAACTCACGATATCACCGAAGGGCAAGTGCTGAAAGACGTCTGCGGCAGTGAACTCCATGATCGGAGCCCAATTGGGTTCGATCGGGAGGGGTGCGGAAGGTTCGGAGTCCGGACAGGAGTCCGGCACCTTGGAGTCACTGGCCTCGCAAAGGACTAAACCGGTGTTCGGCTCTATCGCCGTAGAGATTGCGGCTCCTAGGGCGGCGTCCAACCGTCTGTCCCCGACTAGCGCAGTCGGCTCCGAGCTAATGGTCGGATCGGACACCTGAGCGACACTCTGGGCGCTGTCCGGCGGCAGAGCTAGATCATGCCCATCGTGACAATGCGGCGCGCTCGGCCGTGGCTCGAATCCGTCGAAGATCAAGTCCCCGCGGATGTCAGCCGTGTAGTTTAAGCTTCCAAACCTGACCTGATGGCCAGGGGCGTAGCTTTCAATCTGCTCCAGATGGCCAAGCGAATTGGCCCGCAGTGCGAAGTCGCCGAATATGAAGATCTGTCCGGGGAGAAAAGTCTCACCCTGGACCGCGTCATGGTTGACGATCGAAGAAGCCATCGGGCCTAAGGGTGATGACCCAAAGGAACTCTCAATGAAAGCACCAATGTCGGTGTCAAAACCGGCGGATCTCGGGTAGGGGGTCCCGAACTGTGCGTCTAGGCGGATGGTAACAGGAGACAAGGGACACGATGTTTTTACCCTGGTTCGGGCCCTCTCGACGGAGGTAAAACCCTACTCCTGCTTGATTAATATTGATGATATGGGTAGTACAAGAATTGATCTACCACGAGATCAGAGAGGCTAAACCCTAGAAGCTAGCCTATGGTATGATTGTAGTTCGTCCTACGGACTAAAACTCTCCGGTTTATATAGACACCGGAGAGGGCTAGGGTTACATAGAGTCGGTTACAATGGGAGGAGATCTTCACATCGTATCACCAAGCTTGCCTTCAACGCCAAGGAAAGTCCCATCGGACACGGGACGAAGTCTTCAATCTTGTATCTTCATAGTCCGGGAGTCCAGCCAAAGGTCATAGTCCGGCCATCCGGACACCCCCTAATCCAGGACTCCCTCGGTAATGTTCAGAAAAGTGCAATCATACTCATGACAAGGCTTGTAAATATAATCATCACTACTTTTTACAGCATAAGTTTCATCACAATAATCATCATAAGTAGCAACTTCATTCTCATCATAATCGATTGAAACCTCTCCCAAGATAGTGGAATCACTAAATAAAGTTGACACTCTTACAAATCCACTTTCATAAATATTATAAGATTCAACATCCTCCAAAATAGTGGGATCACTACATCCTAAAGTTGACATTCTTCCAAACCCACTTTCATCAATATAATCATCATAAATAGGAGGCATGCTATCATCATAACAACTTTGCATATCAAAACTTGGGATACTAAAAATATCATCTTCATTAAACATAGCATCCCCAAGCTTGTGACAAACATTAATTTCAGCAAATATATTCTCAAATTCATCCTTATCAAACATAGCTTCCCCAAGATTGGGCCCTTTCATATCATAAGCATAATCACTCTCATCATTAAAAATATGGATAGCACCAATAGTATAGCAATTACCATCATCATAATGAGTAGTAGGAGCAACATCATTTGGGAGGGATACCTTTCTACCTTTGTTGCTCCTTCTTTTCTTTTTCTTCTTCACATCATGTGTGGGTTCAACCTTCCTCTTTGAGCTCCTTATTGACGAGATTGGTTGAATAGAAAGCTCCTCCTCGTTACCTAATTCATCATAAGAAATAATAGGAGGATATTGGTAAGTCTCTTCCCTTTCATTAGTATTCTCATCATCTTTTATTTGCTTTCTTTTCTTTAGGTAATTGGCAATATAAGGATTTTCAATGCAATTCTCTGCACAAAACATATAAATCTTTTCTAGATCAATATCAAGGAAATGCTTAAGATTAAATTCTGGAATGGGCTTAGTTAAACGTTTCAACTCTTCATAACCCAAAATCAAACTAAGTTCATTATAATGTGCAAGGGAGATCAAATCATCACAATTTTTGGACACGATTCAATCATGAAACAATTTGCATCGGAGATGTAAATGACCATGTTCATTGCAAAGTTCACAAGTACGGCAAAGGAAATTTAAATTTTCAGCACTCACATTTAGCCTTTCTTGCAACCATTTAGTTTCTAAATGCTTATGCCTCTTACAATATATATCTTCTCTATTTGGTGTGTTCATGCAAACATGCACTCCACAAAAGTTGACATGCTTATGAGAGATATTTTCATCATGACTAGAGCAATCATCATTAGTACTAAGGATATTCAAGGAGTTTATACTAACAACATTGCAATCATGCTCATCATTCAAAGATTTAGTACCAAGCATTTTAATGCATTCTTCTTCTAGCACTTGAGCACAATTTTCCTTTCCATCATACTCACGAAAGATATTAAACAGACGAAGCGTATGAGACAAACTTAACTCCATTTCTTTGTAGTTTTCTTTTATAAACTAAACTAGTGATAAAAACAAGAAACAAAAAGATTCGATCGCAAGATCTAAAGATATACCTTCAAGCACTCACCTCCCCGGCAACGGCGCCAGAAAAGAGCATGATGTCTACTACACAACCTTCTTCTTGTAGACGTTGTTGGGCCTGCAAGTGAATAGGTTTGTAGGACAGTAGCAAATTTCCCTCAAGTGGATGACCTAAGGTTTATCAATCCGTGGGAGGCGTAGGATGAAGATGGTCTCTCTCAAATAACGCTGCAACCAAATAACAAAGAGTCTCTTGTGTGCCCAAGACACCCAATACAATGGCAAATTGTATAGGTGCACTAGTTCGGCGAAGAGATGGTGATACAAGTGCAATATGGATAGTAGATATAGGTTTTTGTAATCTGAAAATATAAAAAAAGCAAGGTAACTAATGATAAAAGTGAGCGTAAACGGTATTGCAATGGTAGGAAACAAGGCCTAGGGTTCATACTTTCACTAGTGCAAGTTCTCTCAACAATAATAACATAGACAGATCATATAACAATCTCTCAACATGCAACAAAGAGTCACTCCAAAGCCACTAATAGCGGACAACAAACGAAGAGATTATGGTAGGGTACGAAACCACCTCAAAGTTATTCTTTCGGATCAATCTATTCAAGAGTTCATACTAGAATAACACCTTAAGACACAAATCAACAAAAACCCTAATGTCACCTAGATACTCCATTGTCACCTCAAGTATCCGTGGGCATGATTATACGATATGCGTCACACAATCTCAGACTCATCCAACCAACACAAAGTACTTCAAAGAGAGCCCCAAAGTTTCTACCAGAGAGTCAAGAAAACGTGTGCCAACCCCTATGCATAGGTTCATGGGCGGAACTCGCAAGTTGGTCACCAAAACATACATCAAGTGGCACGTGATATCCCATTGTCACCACAGATAAACACAGCAAGACATACATCAAGTGTTCTCAAATCAAAGACTCAATCCGATAAGATAACTTCAAGAGGGAAAGTCAATTCATCACAAGAGAGTAGAGGGGGGATAAACATCATAAGATACAACTATAATAGAAAAGCTCGCGATACATCAAGATTGTGCCATAGAGAGAACACGAGAGAGAGAGAGAGAGATCAAACACATAGCTACTGGTACATACCCTCAGCCCCGAGGGTGAACTACTCCCTCCTCGTCATGGAGAGCACCGGGATGATGAAGATGGCCACTGGTGATGGGTTCCCCCTCTGGCAGGGTGCCGGAACGGGCTCCCGAGAGGTTTTTGGTGGCTACAGAGGCTTGCGGCGGCGGAACTCCCGATCTATCTTCTTCGTGGATGTTTTTAGGGTGCGTGGGGCTATATAGGCGAAAGAATTCAGTCGGGAGGTGGTCGAGGGGCCCACGAGAAAGGGGGGCGCCCCCTATCTCCTGGCCTCCTCGAGGATCTTCTGACGTGAACTCCAAGTCTCTAGGATCATATTCTTCCCAAAAATCACGCCGCCGAAGGTTTCATTCCATTTGGACCGCGTTTGATATTCCTTTTCTTTGAAATACTGAAACAAGCAATAAAACAACAATCTGGGTTGGGCCTCCGGTTAATAGGTTAGTCTAAAAAATAATATAAAAGTGTATAATAAAGCCCTTAATCATTCAAAACAGATAATAAAATAGCATGAATGCTTCATAAATTATAGATATGTTGGAGACGTATCACTTATCATCCCCAATCCCAAGGCCAAGTCGAGCGAGCCAATCAAATTCTCGAAGACATGCTTCGGGCTTGTGTTATTTCTTTCGGCTAGAAGTGGAAAGAATCTCTCCCTTATGTGTAGTTCTCTTATAACAACAGCTATCAAGCCAGCTTGAAGTTGACACCCTTCAAAGTGTTATATGGACGTAAGTGCCGAACCCCTCTGAATTGGTCAGAAACTGGGGAACAAACACTCATTGATCCGGATATTATTCAACAAGCGAAAGAGCAAGTTCGCATTGTCCGGGATAATCTCAAGGCGGCCCAGTCCCGCTAGAAGAGCAACTATGATCGGAAACACTGAGGTTCAACTTATCAACCTGGTGAACAAGCTTATCCGCGTGTCACTCATTTGAGAGGCACTCATCTGTTCAGAGTCAAGGGCAAGCTAGCTTCGTGCTACATTGATCCCTTCCGCATTCTCGCCCATCGTGGAATAGGGGCTTATCAACTGGAGTTGCCACCTCAGTTCTCTCACATCCATGACGTCTTCCACGTGTCGCAACTTCGTCGATGCTTCAAGGATCCCGAACGTGAAGTCGATCCAGAACTGATTGAACTGCAAGATGACCTCACTTATAAAGAGCATCCGATCCACATTCTTGAAGAAGCTGAACATCAAACCCGCCAGCAGGTTACCATGTTCCTCAAGGTGCAATGGTCAAATCATACTAAAGATGAAGCCACTTGGGAATGTAGGGATATCCTCCATGCTGAATACCCCGATCTTTTCCCTTCTACCTCTTAATTCTCGGGACGAGAATTTCTTGTAGAGGAGGAGAGTTGTAACACCCATGTGTTATGATGCTACAGTAACCCCTGGGGTCAAGTTAATCATTATGCTAAACAAGTGTTTGATCATCCTTGGTTCTCTCTCGTTTCAAATTCCAGTTGAATTCAATTTCAAATTCTGAGTGAAGTTTAAAATTGCTCAAACATGAAAACTAAAATGTTCATCATGTGCCAAATAATCCATAACTAATATTGGTGGTGGACCAACATTTTTGCAAAATGTTTAAGTGGCCTAAACTATTTGAAACAGTGGATAAAATAATGTTTTAAATGCCTTTTTACTTGATAAAAATACTAAAGTAAATTATTTAACTACTACACTTAATGTGACAGTAACCTAAATTATAATGGTATTTCAGGTGGAGTTGTTTTATTTTATAAAACAAATTTGGTTATAAAGGATATTAGACAAACAGATGCTTTAAAAGAAAAAAAAAACAAAAAGGTAAAAGAAAAGGAAAGAGAGAGAGAGAGAGAGAGAGAGAGAGAGAGAGAGAGAGAGAGAGAGAGAGAGAGAACACCACCACTGCCGCTGGGCCTTAGCCCACCCCAGTGAGCCGGTCCACCTTTTCCCCGTGTGGTTGATCCCCTTCCTTACTGCTCCTCCGACCGAGGCGCATCCCCGCCAGACAGGGCGCGTCTCCCCGTACTGACACATCGCTGGCAGGGGATAAGGGCAGCCCCTACGCCTCGGGCTCCCTCCCTACTCACCCACTCCTCTCTCCCTATCGCTCTCCCCTCTCGTCTCGCTTGCTCTGCCCCTCCTGTCCTCCAGATCTATGGCCCGAGTACCATCTCCGCCATCCTCTATCGTTGCCGCGGCCACCGGCAACCCCGTGCCCGCCAACCATTTCGGCCAGCTCCGCCACGGTCCACCACGTGTCTTGGTGGCCCTAGGTGGAGCCGGAGGGCCCTGGTGTTGCTGGATTCATCCTCGTCCCATCTTCGGCCCCGTGGCAAACTCCGGCGACCCCGATCTCCTATGCACTCCTAATCCACTAACCGTTTGGATATTTGATCCAAGGGGCCTCTGGCCTGATAGCACTAACCACCACCTAGGAATAAGTATGGGTACTCTGCATCGTATGTATCAGCCAAAAGCTCACTGACGTTAGCGATAGAGTGGCGCGCGTCGGGTTGGACTGTGTAAGCACTTGCCTTATATTAAGGAGGTTGCTAGGTCTGCTCATCGGCCGCCCTCGCAACATGCAGGATTGCAAATGACGATTGGCCCATGACCCCTTCGCATTTGGGATGTAGACCAGCGTGCTGGCCTCTTTGTTGAGCGTAGGTAGGACTACGGTGGGTTGATCGGTCGAGGCCGGTCATGACCTGATGGTGTGTCCGGCCGGAGTTGATCGAGCGGTGCACCCCTCTAGGGAAGAAAACATGTATCGATAGCCTGTCCTATGGTAAGGGACACTCGGTGTGGTATCCTGATCGATAAAACTAGAACTGGGTACTGAGTGCTAAGGCATGTAATGGAAATGGATCTGGGATTGTTTCCTCGCTGGGTGTCGAGGAAGTGATCTCTGGGCGCTAATGTTACAACATGTTTTCTAAATATAAACTGCTATTCTATACTCTTCTAATTGCTGCAAGATGCTTGGAGCTGCTTGAAGATGCTGGTCTTCGATAGGCTAGGCATTCCCCTTCTCTTATGGCATTCTGCAGTCCAGTCCACAGATACTACCCATTTCATTGATATCGATGCATATGTAGTGTAGATCCTTGCTTGCGAGTACTTTGGATGAGTACTCACGGTTGCTTTGCTCCCCTTTTTCCACCTCTTTCCATTCTTCTCGGATGCTGCAACCAGATGATGTAGCCCAGTATCCAGACGCCACCACCGAAGGCTACTACTACCCCGAGGGTGCCTACTACTACGTGATGGACGCCGACGACTAGGAGTAGTTAGGAAGCAATCTAGGGCTCTGGTGGAGTTATTCTGCTAGGGAAACTTCCCTCCGGGGGGGGGGGTCGAAGCCATCGTCATCACCAACGATCCTCTCATCAAGGGAGGGTCAATCTTCATCAACATCTTCACCAAAACCATCTCCTCTCAAACCCTAGTTCATCTCTTGTATTCAATCTTTGTCTCAAAACCTCAGATTGGTACCTATGGGTTGCTAGTAGTGTTGATTACTCTTTGTAGTTGATGCTAGTTGGTTTATTTGGTGGAAGATCATATGTTCAGATCCTTAATGATATTCAATACCCCTTTGATCTTGAACATGAACATGCTTTGTGAGTAGTTACGTTTGTTCCCGAGGACATGGGAGAAGTCTGGTTATAAGTAATCATGTGAATTTGGTATTCGTTCGGTATTTTGATGAGATGTATGTTGTCTTTCCACTAGTGGTGTTATATGAACATTGACTACATGAAACTCACCATGATTTGGGCCTAGGGGAAGGCATTGGGAAGTAATAAGTAGATGATGGGTTGCTAGAGTGACAGAAGCTTAAACCCTAGTTTATGCATTGCTTCATAAGGGGCAGATTTGGATCCACATGTTTCATGCTATGGTTAGATTTATCTAATTCTTCCTTCATAGTTGCGGATGCTTGTGAGATGGGTTAATCATAAGTGGGAGTCTTGTCCAAGTAAGGACAACACCCAAGCACCAGTCCACCCACATATCAAATTATCAAAGTAACGAACGCGAATCATATTAGCATGATGAAAACTAACTTGAAAGTAATTCCCATGTGTCTTCAGGAGCACTTTGCTTTATATAAGAGTTCTTCTAGGCTTATCCTTTGCTACCAAAAGGATTGTGCCACCTTGCTACACTTTTGCTACACTTATTACTTGTTACTCATTACAAATTATCTTACTACCAAACTATCTGTTACCGATAATTTCAATGCCTGCAGAAAATACCTTGCTGAAAACTGCTTGTCATTTCCTTCTACTCCTCGTTGGGTTCGACACTCTTGCTTATCGAAAGGACTATGATTGATCCCCTATACTGTTGGGGAACGTAGCATGGATAACAAAAAACTTATACGCACACGCAAGATCTATCCATAGAGATGCCTAGCTTCGACAGGGGGAGAGCATCTACATACCCTTGTAGATCACTAAGCAGAAGCATTTATCAACATGGTTGATGTAGTCTTACTCCTTCATGATCCGTTCCAATCAAGCACTGAACGTATGACACCTACGCGTGCGACACATGTTCAGCTTGATGATGTCCTCGCCTTCTTGATCCAGCAAGAGGAGCGAAGTAGTAGATGAGTTCCGGCAGCATGATGTCTACTATGCAACCTTCTTCTTGTAGACTCGTGTTGGGCCTCCAAGCATAGAGTTTTGTAGGACAATAGAAAATTTCCCTAAAGTGGATTACCTAAGGTTTATCAATCCATGGGAGGCATAGTATGAAGATGGTCTGTCTCAAACAACCCTGCAACCAAATAACAAAAGTCTCTTGTGTCCGCAACACACCCAATACAATGGTAAATTGTGTAGGTACACTAGGTCGGCGAAGAGATGGTGATACAAGTGTAATATGGATAGTAGATATAGGTTTTTGTAATCTGAAAATATAAAAATAGCAAGGTAACTAGTAACAAAAGTGAGCAAAAATGGTATTGCAATGCTTAAAAACTAGGACTAGGGTTCATACTTCCACTAGTGCGAAGTCTCTCAACAATGATAACATAATTGGATCATATAACAATCCCTCAACGTGCAACAAAGAATCACTCCAAAGTTCCTATCGTGGAGAACATAAGATGAAATTGTTTGTAGGGTATGAAACCACCTCAAAGTTATTATTTCTGATCAATCTTTTGAGCTATTCCTATAAGTGTCACAAACAACCCTAGAGTTCGTACTAAAATAACACCATGTGATACGCATCAATCAACCCTAATGTCACCTAGATACTCCAATGTCACCACAAGTATCCATGGGTCAATTATATGATATGCATCAAACAACTTTGGATTCATAATATTCAATCCAACACAAAGAACCTCAAAGAGTAAAGATTCTACCAATCAAACAAGGATGAAAACGTGCATCAACCCTTATGCATAGATTACCCCAATGTAACCTCGAGAATCCGTGAGTTGAGTGCCAAAACAGACATCAAGTGAAACAATAGAACATCCCATTGTCACCACGGATATCCCATCGCAAGACATACATCAAGTGTTCTCAAATCCATAAAAGTATTCAATCCGATAATAGTGAAACCTCAAAGGTAAAACTCAATTCATCACAAGAAATAGAGAGCGAGAAACACCATATGATCGAACTATTGTAACAAAGCTTGTGATACATCAAGATCGTGCCAAATCAAGAACACGCGAGAGATAGAGAGAGAGAGAACAAAGACATCGCTACTAGTACATACCCTCAGCCCCAACGCTAAACTACTCCCTCCTCATCATGGTGGCCGCCGGGATGATGAAGATGGCCTCCGGCGATGATTTCCCCCTCAAGCAGGGTGCCGAAACGGGCTCCCGATTGGTTTTTCATGGCTATAGAGGCTTGCGGCGGCAGATCTATCCATGGAGATGCATAGCTACAATAGGGGGAGAGTATCTACATACTCTTGTAGATCGCTAAGCAGAAGCATTTATCAAGGCGGTTGATGTAGTCGTACTCTTCGCGATCCAATCATGATCCAACCGATCAAGTGCCGAACGGACGGAAACTCCAAGTTTAGCACATGTGCGGCTTGATGACATCTCCTCCTTCTTGGTCCAGCAAGTGGTAGATGACAGGTAGATGGGATCGCAACCAACATGACAACATGATGGTGATGGTGGTGGTGGAGGACCGACAGCGCTTCGCTAAGCGTCGCCGGGACGAGCGATGGAACTACGGAGTAACGGGAGAGAGAGGGGCGCCAAGGGCTTGGTATGTCCTCTTGGGGCACCCCTCCCCTCTATATATAGGTGGAGGGGCATGGGAAACAGCCCAAATCCATGCCCTAGGGCGAAACTAAGGGGGAGAGGACTGGGACTCCAAGTCCAATCCTATTCCTACTAGGACTACTTCCTTTTTTGCCTTCCCTAGCCACATGGGCTTTTGAGGACTTGGTGCGCCTAGCCCAGTAAGGCCAGGGTGCCTCTATGCCGCCCATGCTAGCCCTTGGGTCATGGTGGACCCACTTGTGGACTTCTTGACCCTTCTGAAATCCTCCGGAACCTTCTCGGTACAATACCGAAAAAACTGCAGCTTTTTTCTGAAACCCAAAATATGACTTCCCGTATATAAATCTTTACCTCTCGACCATTCCGAGACTTATCGTGACGTCCGGGATCTCACTAGGGAGTCTGAACAACATTTGGTTACCTCTCATCAATTATCCCAATACTACTCTAGCGTCAATGAACATTAAGCGTGCGACCCTGCGGGTTCGGGAATTATGTAGTCATGACTGAGACACCTCTTCGGTCAATAACCAATAACAGGACCTGGATGCCCATATTGATTCCTACATATTCCACTAAGATCTTTTATTGGTTGAAACTTTATGACAATATATGTAATTCCCTTTGTGTGTCGGTATGTTACTTGCCCGATATTCGTCGTCAGTACCTCTATACCTAGTTCAATCTCGTTACCAGCAAGTATCTTTACTCATTCCGTAATACATCATCTTGTAACTAACTCCTTAGTCACTTTGATTGCAAGTTTCTTGTTATGCTATATTACCGAGTGGGCCCAGAGATACCTCTCCGTTACATGGAGTGACAAATCCCAATCTCGATTCACACCAACTCAGCAGACACCTTCGAAGATGCCTGTAAAGCATCTTTATGATCACCCAGTTATGTTGTGACGTTTGATAGCACACAAGGTATTCCTCCGGTATCCGGGAGTTGCATGATCTCATGGTTGAAGAAATATGTATTTGACATTAACAAAGCAGTAGCAATAAACTGGACGATCATATGCTATGCTAACGGTTGGGTCTTGTCCATCACATCAATCTCCTAATGATGTGATCCTTTTATCAAATGACGACTCATGTCTATAGTTAGGAAACCTTAACCATCTTTGATCAACAAGCTAGTCTAGTAGAGGCTCACTAGGGGCATGGTATTTGTTTATGTATTCACACATGTATTTAAGTTTCCGGTCAATACAATTCTAGCATGAATAATAAACCTTTATCATGAATAAGGAAATATAATAATAACAACTTTATTATTGCCTCTGGTACATATTTCCATCAGTCTCCCACTTTCACTAGAGTCAATAATCTAGTTCACATCGCCATGTGATTAACACCCATAGTTCACATCGCCGTGTGACTAACACCCAAAGAGTTTACTAGAGTCAATAATCTAGTTCACATCGCCATGTGATTAATACCCAAAGAGTACTAAGGTGTCATGGGAAACCACGACCACCTATGGGGCCATGAGCCCCTTGTGGTTTTGCAGGGGGGATGAGCGTGTTGCACAAAGAGCGAAGAATGTAGCACAACATGACAAAGATCACACGGGCAATTTTTACCAAGGTTCAGGCCACCGTGAGGCGTAGAACTCTACTCCTTCTTTGGTGGATTGACCGTGGATAGTTGTGTAAAACACAGTGCTCTGGCCCGGCAAGGTTGCCTTGGGGCGAGGGCAGCTCCGCACGTATGAGTGTACATGGGTCCGAATACTTTCTATGGTTGCCACAGGACTCCTTTTATAGATCAAGGGGTCACCACAATGGCAAATAAGTCATTGTGCCCTGATTAGATAGCAAACAGTGCTATCATACCTAACTCTACAGACAGGGCAGAGCACATTTAATGCGCCGCTTAGTGTCACATCATGGAGTTCCCAGCAAGCCTTGCCAGGCTATTCTGCCACCTTCTCGTCTGTCTTCTTGACACACCACTGGATGGGTGTCATTTGGAGGTGATTTCCATAGGAAATGGCTGTCATGTGGCAAAAAATAGCAACTTAGTCACTTGGGGGCTTGACACCGCACTGATCGATGACTTGCGTTGCCGTGAGGTGGAGCGGTGGAGCCCTGGCGAGGTATTTTGTCTTCGCTGTGCGCGGCAGGCCTGCCGGGACGGTCTTGATGCTTACTCTTGGAGTCACCTCGACCTCGCCAGGCTCGCCTACCCGGCAAGGGAGGCTTTCCCTTAGTGGTGTCTTGCTCCTTTGGCTTGACTTGGTCTTCTTGATCTGCCCTCTGATTTCTCAAAGAGTTGATCTCTTTAGCTTGGCCTTGTCTTGGATGTTGCAATCTTGCTCCTTTTGGCATGCGCACGGCCTGGGCAACAGACCTAGGGTTTGTTGCACCGATAGAAGCCCCCGGACTTGGCCTGAATGTGTTGCCGGGCGCCGGCGGTGTAGGCCCTATCTAGTGCACAGGCAATAGGGTAGTAGCTGTTTGTCCTCTGAGATCTTCTTTGCTTCTTCATTAACTCGTGCCCAGGTCAGTTTCCGATTCTCCCGCGCATCGTGTAATGCCAATTTTAGTGGAGCCATCCTTTTAATGGCACGTGAATGACTTTAGCGCACGGGTGAGTAACTGTCAATTCATTCTTCCCACCACGCTCTTATCCTTGGCCACGTATGCTACATGCATTGAGTGGGGTAGGTAACAGAGGCGCGTGGCGTGAGAGAGTGTCAAGGCAGGGGCCTGGTCTTCTCGGATTGGCGGAGGAGGATGGCGGTTACCTGTTGGAGGATCAGCCCCCAGCCCTAGTCCGCCTATAAAAGAGGGGCTGGGGAGGAGTGGGAGTGTTCATCCACACACTCTTCCTCCTCCATCCTCTGCTTTCTTCTGGTTATGCTGAAAGGGAGAGACCCGGGCCAGACCTTGTGCTCTCGCTTGGGGTTGATGACGTTGAATGTTTGCATCGATGCCCGGGGAGTTGAGGGTCATGGTCGCGCCTTTGTCGCGACTGGACCCCTCTCCTGTCTCTGCACAGGCCTCAGTGGGGCGTGCCGGCGGCGTGGCGGTAGCACCGTAGGTAGCGAATCTGGTGTGCTCATCGCCGAGCCACCCGGAGCTTCAACTTTAGTGAGGGGCTACGTGAGGGACACCATGCCGAAGCCCATGATGGACGCAAGGCATCGTAGTCAATCATGGCGTATCCCCCCTTTTTCTTGTGATGTCGAAGGGAGGCCGTTGGAGCGGCTTGTCATTGCTAGCGGCAGAACCCTTCCTTTGGGGTTTTGCCTGTCTCGCGTGTGGGAGGTTTCCTTCTGCCCGTGCAAGCTTCTTCAGGGGACGACATTCTTCTAGCTTCGGGTCCCTGGAGACGACCATGCTCTCTATGGAGTCCCCGGGGCGCCTGGCGCATGTCCTGGTTGTCATGGTGGGGATTTAAGTGGAAGCGAGCGTGCCCTCCTAAGCGGCCGTGTTGAGGAAGGTGGTGGCCACCCATGACGCATCAAGAGCGAGGACGACCGCTCCGACGAGGCGTGCTTGCCGGCAGCACCATCATCACCGGCTGGGCTTCTGGTAGCTTCAACATCCGCTCCTGCCCTTCGGTTGCTTCCTCCTTGCCCGGGGACGGTGCCATCCTAATCTTGGGGAGGCGTCGTATCCCAGCCAGGCCTTCCCTCCATTTTCTTCATCTCCCCCTGCAGCTCTACATAGGGGAGGGACAGAGCAAAGGCATCAAGGGCATCTATCTTTTTTCAATCTAAAATATGTAGGCACTTGCCAAACTTTAGTTCAAATTATGTAATCTCATTTACCCATGTTTGTGTTCTATAAGATCTTGTACTTTTTAACCAGCATATTAATGAAAACACAAACCTTGTCGGGTACTTGTGCATGTAATATGTCCATGCAGAGGTGAAATGCATCTATACATTCAAGTAAACAAGTTTTCCCCTGCAGGCTATCCTGCCGGTACCCTTAGTTTGTTACCGCGGAGCTAGGTCTGTCAGGCTCAAACCATAAAGAGGGACCAGCCCCCCGCCAACCCTTTTTGCCAAAGGCCACTACAACCATCCTGCCCGAAGCAACATTTGAGTCAAAGGATGGGAGCACCTAAGTTTCGAGGGTGACAAAGTTTTCATATGCACAAGTCCCTATTTACAGAATGCGTATGGGTAAGGAAGAACTTATCTGCTTGGCTTGCCGGGGATCACGATGTAGGATTTTTTTTCTCTTCTCTTCTTCGGGACCAAGCCCTCGGTAAGAGCCCTGCAGCTTAGTGCAAAATGAGAATGATGCCACATGCGATCTTATCTACATGAACATGCTATGCTCATGATATGCTTATGAATGCATGCAATTTGTTAGGGGCCCCCAGCGCTTCATTTATTTCTCTGTTGCTCAGGGTCTGGGCCTGGCTTTATATAAGGGGTTACAGGCAACATCGGCAAGGCCTATACAAAAGGGTGCCTGCCGGGCAGGGCCCGACAGCCGCGCCTTATAGGTAGAACTTACGGAGATTATTAATGTTCCATGAGGTTTGCAAATGAATGCCATCTCCGGTGTCCAGATGGACTGCGCCAGGTCTGTTGACTCGTACTACCCAGTAAGGGCCTTCCCACTTTGGCGTCAACTTGTTTGTACCCTTGGCGGACTGAACACGCCTAAGGACAAGGTCTCCTTCCTCAAAACATCGAGCATGAACCCTGCGGCTGTGATAGCGATGCAGGGCTTGCTGGTAGCGTGCAACATGCGTAGTAGCCTGGAGACGGTTCTCCTCGAGTAGCACAACACCGTCACGCCGGTTCTGTTCCTGCGCTACTTCATTGTAGGCAAGTACTCGAGTTGACCCGTAAATGAGTTCCATGGGGATAACTGCTTCTGCCCCATAGACTAGGGAGAAGGGAGTCTACCCGGTAGCTTGATTTGGTGTCGTTCTGAGGGACCAAAGAACCACCAGCAGCTCATCAATCCATCGCCTGCCACACTTTTCTGCAACTTATCAAAGGTTCTTGTCTTGAGTCCTTGCAACACTTCAGCGATTTTCGCCCTCTCAACTTGCCCATTGCTCCTTGGATGAGCAACAAAGGAAAATGAGATCTTGCTTCGGAGGGCATGAACGTATTGCATGAAGGCGTGGCTCGTGAATTGGGTGCCGTTATCAGTGATGATTTGATTCGGGACTCCGAAAGGGCACAACAATCCTTTCAAGAACTTGATAGCTGACTGAGCAGTCACCTTTCTCACGGGCTCTACTTCCAGCCACTTTGTGAACTTGTCGATTACAACGAACAAGAATTCAAAGCCCCCGGTAGCATGGAAGAAGGGGCCCAAGATGTCGAGCCCCCAAACCGAAAATGGCCATGATAAAGGGAGTGTCTGAAGAGTTTGGGCAGGTAGATGGATATTCTTGGAATGAAACTGATAGGCTTCACATCTGGTGACCAACTCATACATCTTGGAGGGTTGTGGGCCAGTAAAATCCTTGCCAGAAAGCTTTCCCAACCAGAGCCCTCAATCGAATGTGTGAGACGCACATGCCTTGGTGTATTTCTGCCAACAGTTCCTTTCCTCCTTCCCGGCAGATGCACTTCAATTTCACACCATTGGGCCTTCTTTTGTACAGTGTGTTGTCAACAAACTGGTACATACTGGACCTCTAGGCTACTCTTTCAGCTTCTTCCTGCTCTTTGGGAAGTTCTCCAGTTTGGAGGAAATGTACTATGTGCCGCTCCCAAGTTGGAGCCTGAGGCTCGGCAACAAGGACCAGCGGCACCTCTTCCTTCGTGAGAGTGCACTCCTCGACTGCGGGGACCGGTGGTCTGGCGGGAGGGGTAGCTCAGCGACTGAAGGGGATTTGTTTGCGCCAAGCTCTCTGCCGGGAGCCTCGAGAGGTTCTACTGGGAGAGGCTAGCCAGAGTCCAGTTTCCTCCTCTTCCTGGCCATTGTTTCCGGGGATACGAAGGTCTTATTCAGATGGAGAACAAAAGTCCCTGGTTCCACAGGGAGTTTTTGCACAACGCACTTTGACAGATGATCAACAATGTTGTTTTCCGCATGGGCTATCTTCTCTGTTTGCAGCCCGTCAAACCGCTCCTCCAACTTTCTCACTTCCTCAATGTATGCCTCCATCAATGGACTTTGGTAATCCTTGTTTACTTGACTCACCACAAGTTGTGAATCTCCACGGATGATTAGCTTCTTGATCCCTAGTTCTGTTGCAATCCTGAGCCTGGCAAAGAGCCCTTCGTACTCTGTAGTATTGTTGGTAGCCTTCTCATGGGGAAAATGCATCCGGACGACGTACTTATGGTGCTCCCAAGTGGGAGCAACGAGAAGCACGCCAGCCACTGCACCTTCTAGGGAGAAGGCACCATTGAAATACATAATCCATTCTTGGGGCGCTTCCTTGCTAGGAATAACTATCTCCAGCACCTCTTCATTTGGGGTTGGTGCCCACTCTACAATAAACTCTACCAGTGCTCCGCTCTGGATAGTTGATGTGCTCTCAAACTTTAAACCAAAACTGGATAACTCCAAGGCCCACTCCACTATCCTGAAGTGGCCTCAGGGTTTCTGAGTATCTGTTGCAGAGGGAAGCGGGTGACAACCATGATCTCGTGGGCTTGGAAGTAGTGGCGAGTTTTCCTTGAGGCCAAAAATCAACTTTTGCACAACAGAGTACCTCGACCTAGCCCCCCTGCAACAGGGAGCTGGCAAATACACTGGGCGCTGCACCACTTTCTTCCTTGCCTCAACCTTGGGACCGTCCCTGCTTCCTTGCTCTCCCTTGTCTTGAACTGCACCTGATCTTGTCGGGACATGTTCACTTTCCTCTCCCGAGGGGATAATGGTCGTGACTGCTGCTTCATCTACTTCCCGCTTTGCCACAAGTGTTGCACTAACCACTTGATTAGTTGCCACTAAGTATAGCAGCAATGGCTCTTGTGGTTTGGGGGCAACCAAAGTGGGCACAGAGGAAAGGTAGGCCTTCAAATCTTGCAGTGCAGCATCAGCCTCCAGGGTCCACTCCACGGGTCCTGCCTTCTTCAAGATTTTTGAACAAAGGCAGGGTGCGCTCGGCAGACTTGGAAATGAATCTGCTAAGCGCGGCAACGCATCCAGTCAAGCGCCTCACATCCTTAACTGTCTTGGGTGCTTGAATCTAATCAATAGCCTTGATCTTGTCGTGGTTGGCCTCTATCCCTAGATGGGACACAAAGAAGCCAAGTAGCTTGCCGGAAGGAACGCCAAACACACACTTCTCCGGGTTCAGCTTCAAGTTGATCTTGCGTAGATTAGCAAAGGTTTCTTCCAAATCCTGAATAAGGGTTGATCTATCATTGGTCTTGACCACAATATCATCCATGTAAGATTCAATGTTTTTGTGCAGATGGGATTCAAACCAATCTGGACTGCCCTCGCAAAAGTGTATCCGGCGCTCTTCAACCCAAAGGGCATCCGTATGAATCACTACATGCCGCAAGGCGTCATGAACGCCGTCTTCTCTTCGTCCTCCTTAGACATAAAGATCTGATGGTATCCAGAATACACATCTAGGAAAGAAAGTAGGTCACACCCGGAGGTAGAATCCACAATCAGGTCGATGTGCGGCAAGGGAAATGGGTCCTTTGGGCATGCCTTGCTCAGATACATGAAATCTATGAAAATCATCCATTTCCCATTAGCCTTGTGCACCACCATAGGATTTGCTAACCATGTTGGATGCAGTACTCCTCTGACCAGACCAACTGCCTCAAGCTTCTTGATCTCCTCAACAATGAACTGCCGCCACTCCAAATCTTGCTTTCAGACCTTCTGCTTGACGGGTTGGGCATGTGGGAAGACAACAAAGTGGTGCTCGATTACCTCCCTGGGACACTGGGGATGTCAGATGGTTGCCATGCAAACACATCGACATTCACCCGTAGGAAGGCAACTAGCGCGCTTTCCTATTTGTCGTCAAAGGTGGCACTAATAGTAAAGGTACCATCAGCGCCAGCCAGCCCTGCTGGGACCTTCTTCACAGAAGGTGCAACAACTTTGGATCTCTTGCTATTGGAACTCTCCGGCAAGTCATCAACAGGCGCAGTGCCCCCGAAGAGGTATGCTTCCCAGATTCCTCGTTGGGCACTCTTTAGCTTTCTTCTTTCTCTTGTTTTCCTCTGCGAGAACACTGGCTTTCGCGGCCTCTGCCGCGACTGCTTCCCGGTACATCTTGTATACACAAATGATCGCATCCTTCTCGCCCGATGGAATGGAAATGATACCAATCGGACCTGGCCTCTTCAAGGTGTTGTAGGCATACTGAGATGCCGCCATGAATTTGGACAGGGCTGGACGACCAAGGATTCCGTTGTATGGTAGGGGCAGATCAACCACATCGAATGCGACCTTCTCAGTCTGGTAATTCAACTCCCCTCCAACGTCACCAGCAGCGTGATCTTCCCCTTTGGATGACTTCTGCCAGGGTTGATCCCTTGAAATGTGTCGGTAACTTCGAGCTCTTCCTCTACAATCTGGAGTTTGTTGATGACCTTTGCAGAGATCAGATTCTACCCGGCCCCGTCGTCAACATCTTCATGACATTGAGGTTGCGGATTGTTGGTGAGAACAACAACGACAAGCACCCTACTGTGGTGGTGCGGTCGGGGTGATCCTCTTCATCAAAGATGATCGGCATGCGGGACCACTTAAGCAGCTTTTGAGAATGTGCCGCTGGCTCCACGACATTGATTGCACTCACCCACTGTTTAAGTTGGTGGTGAGATGAGCACAAAGATGCGCCCCCATCAATGCACAGGGCGTCAGTGGTTTTCTGGAACTCCTGCTCACTGGTTTCCTCCTCATCCCCTCCATCACTCTCATCATTGCAATCTTCCTTCTTATGGCCTCTGGCGGGTTTCCCTTGATCTTGAGGAGCCTTGCCGGGCGGCTTGCTCTGCCGCCTCGGCCCTTCCCACCAGCGCCTCCTTGGTCTTTCTCCTTATCATGCTTCTCCTATTCAGCCCTCTGCTTCTTGACGAGCTGCTCAACCTGATGATACTCCTGGAGATCGTGGCCCTTGGTCCGATGGATCTTGTAGTATGACCCATCACCTTTCCCAGCCTTCTCGGCAGTCGCGGCTTCCCAACAATCAGTGCACACGGCAACTGCCTTGCCGGGAACCTCAGTCTTGGCCTTCTTGCCCGTACTAGGCATGCCTGATCCTTCAACAATCATCACTGCCTTATCCTTGCACCTCTTATTGCGCTTCTTGTTCTTCTTCTTCTGACTGGTGGCTTCGTCATCATCCTCTGAATCAATGTCAACGCCATCCTCTTCTCCGGGGAGTCACCTCCCCTCCTCTACTCGAGCACACTTATCCACTAGAGCATAAAGCTCGTTCACAGTCTTGGGCAATCGAACGTTCATCTAGGAACGTATCCAACGATTGTGCATGTAAGACTGGAACTTAGCTATCACAACCGCCGGGTGGATGTCTGGGATTTTTCTAAGTACTCTGCTAAACCTCTGCATGTACTTCCGCAGAGTCTCTCCTTCCTTTTGCGGGAGGAACTGCAGGTCGTTGGGCCGCCCTGGTTCTTGATGGCCACCCGTGAAGGCGCCAATGAACTCGTGGCATAGATCAGCCGAGGTCGAAATGGAGTTCTCCGGTAGGTGAATTAGCCAAGAGCTCACATTTGGCTTGAGTTCCAAAGCGAAGTAATTGGCGAACACCTTCTGGTCTCTTCCCCCGGCAGCTTGAACAGTGATGGTGTAGATACTCAAGAACTCTGCCAGGTTCAGTCTCCCATCATACTTCTCTGGTATTTTCTGGCTTGAACGTGCTAGAGGACGACTAATGGACTTGCCGCAACTCACGGGTGAAGGTGGGGCACCCAGCCTCGAAAGGCAGGCACCCACCTTCGGTGAGTGCGGGCTCATCGATGTTGGGGCCGTCACGCTAATCGGACTGGCGGTGGGTATCTTGGTGTCGCATGATGGCAGCGCGCCTTCCCGTTGCCCACCCTCCAGGCCTCACCATTGGCCTTGACGCACTCGAGGGTCGGATGAAGCCATCGAGGCATCGTTGTGTTCTTGATTGTGTGGCTCCGGCCGTGGCCCCTACGCAGGCTGCCGCAGAGGGGACTGCACCATGGGCTCGGCCCCGTCAGCACGGCTAGTAAGGCGGTCCGTTGGCATCGCTGGGGAGGCCGTGGTGGGCCAGCTCGTTGTGATCCTCCTGCTTCGGCGATACCCATCTATCTGATCGGCTGCCGGTGGAAATCACAACAGCAGCTGAGCCCGCGCCATGGCCTTCGAAGTTGTTCTTGGCATGGATGATGATGTAGATCGCAATGTCGCCCAGCTCCTGATGGTGCTGGTAGTGGTCGCGACGTGTTCTCGTCGCTATGAGCCAGTCGCTAGGATGGTGTGGTGATGAGGTGGTGGCGCTTGAGGACCAGCAGCTCCATAGGGCGAAGCGGTTGGGTCAGCTCGCTCTGGGGGTGGTGCATGCCCTGCAGTCACGCAAGCAGCGGGACCGACCGGAGAGTTGCGATTCACCCCAGAGCGAGTGCCACCGCTGTGGTTGTGCCCTTTGGCTGAGCAGAGGGGTGCAGACGGAATGATCTCTCCACCCGTACCTCGTGGAGCGTTGCTGCTCAGGTGCTGTTGATGTTGTCCTTCTTCGGTGTCTCTGTCTCCCATTTCGGCCACAGGGGAGGTGGTGATAGCGCCGCCTACGCCGACCATGTCCCCCGTGGCGTCCACATCCCCGTCCATTCCCGTAGCCCCCATGGTGTCGGCGGTCACGTGCGATGTGGCCTTCGAGGTGGATGAATGGGCTACGGCACCAGGCTTCTTCTTGGGCGCCATACGAAATGGAGCCATCGATGAAGAAAATGTTCATGAAGGTGACCCGTTGTGTACGCTTCTTGGGTTTGCGCAAGCGCTTCCCCCTACCTAGCGCGCCAAAGGTGTCGTGGGAAACCGCGACCACCTATTGGTCCATGAGCCCCTTGTGATTCTGCAGGGGGGGGGGGTGAGTGCGATGCACAGAGAGCGGAGAACATCGTACAGCACGAGAGAGATCACACGGGCAATTTCTGCTCAAGTTCTGGCCGCCATGAGGCATAAAACCCAACTCCTGTTTTGGTCGATTGATGGTGGGTAGTGGTGGAAAACGCAGCTCTGGCCCGGCAAAATTGCCTTGGGGCAAGGGCAGCTACGCGCGTGTGAGTGTACAGGGGTTCAAATCCTTTCTATGGTTGCCATGGGCCTCCTTCTATAGATCAGGGGGTCACCACAATAGCAAATCAGTCATTGTGCCCCAATTAGATAGCAAACAGTGCTATCATACCTAACTCTGCATACAGGTCAGAGTGCATTTAATGCGCCGCTTAGTGTCACATGATGGAGTGCCCAGCAAGCCTTACCGGGCTGTTCTGCCACCTTCTCGTGTGTCTGCTTGATACGCCGCTAGACGGGTGTCATTTGGAGGTTATTTCCATAGGAAGTGGCTGCCATGTGGCAAAAAACAGACACTTAGTCACTTGGGGGCTTGACACCGCACTGATTGATGACTTGTGTCACAGTGAGGTGGAGCGGTGGAGCCCTGGCGGGGTAGTTTGCACGCGCTATGCCCGGCAGGCCTCCCAGGACGGTCTTGATGCTTACTCTTGGAGTCACCTTGACCTCGCCAGGCTCACATGCCCGGCAAGGGAGGCTTTCCCATAGTGGTGTCTTGCTCCTTTGGCTGGACTTGGTCTTCTTGATCTACCCTCTGATTTCTCAAAGAGCTGTTCTCTTCAGCTTGGCCTTGTCTTGGATGTTGCAACCTTGCTCCTTTTTGATTTGTGTACGGTCTGGGCAATAGACCCAGGGTTTGTTGCACAGACATAAGGTGTGATCATGTTTTGCTTGTGAAAGAGGTTTAGCCAACGGGTCTGCCATATTCAGATCCGTATATATTTTGCAGATTTCTATGTCTAGAATACTCTGCATGGACCTACTCTAGCTAATTGTCCCACTTTCAATACGTATCTAGATTGAGACTCATAGTCATTTGATTCGGTGTCAAAGCTTTCATTGACGTAACCCCTTTACGACGAACTCTTTATCACCTCCATAACTGAGAAACATTTCCTTAATCCTCTATAGGTAGCTAAGGATAATTTTGACCACTGTCCCCTAATGCACTCCTAGATCATTATTGTACCACCTTGCCAAACTCATAGCAAGGCACACAACAGTTCTGGTACACAACATGGCATACTCTATAGAACCTATGTCTGAGGCATAGGGAATGACTTCCATTCTCTCTCTATCTTCTGCCGCTGTCGGGTTTTGAGTCTTTACTCAACTTCACACCTTGCAACACATGCAAGAACTCTTTCTTTGACTGATCCATTTTGAAATTCTTCAAAACATTGCCAAGGTATGTGCTTTGTCAAAGTCCTATTAAGCGTCTCGATCTATCCCTGTAGATCTTGATGCCCAATATATAAGCAGCTTCACCGAGGTCTTTCATTGAAAAATTATTATTCAACTATCCTTTTATGCTATCTAGAAATTCTAGATCATTTCCAATCAACAATATGACATCCACATATAATATCAGAAATGCTACAGAGCTCCCACTCCCTTTCTTGTAAATACAGGCTTCACCGTAAGTCTGCATAAAACCATATGCTTTGATCACCTCACCAAAGTGTATATTCCAACTCCGAGATGCTTGCACCAATCCATAGACAGATTACTGGAGCTTGCACACTTTGTTAGGATCTTTAGGATCAACAAAACCTTCTGGTTGCATCATATACAACTCTTCTTTAAGAAATCCATTAAGGAATGCAGTTTTGACATCCATTTGCCAGATTTCATAATTATAAAATGAGGCAATTGCTAACATGATTCTGATAGACTTAAGCATCGCTACTGGTGAGAAAGTATCATCGTAGTGAACTCCTTGAACTTGTCGAAAACCTTTCGCGACAAGTCGGGCTTTATTGACAGTGATATTACCATCAGCGTCCATCTTCCTCTTGAAGATCCATTTATTCTCAATGGCTTACCGATCATCGGGCAAGTCCACCAAAGTCCATATTTTGTTCTAATACATGGATCCTATCTCAAATTTCATGGCCTCAAGCCATTTATCGAAATCTGGGCTCATCATAGATTCTTCATAGTTCGTAGGTTCACTGTTGTCTAACAACATGACTTCCAGGCTAGGATTACCGTACACTCTAGTGAGAACGTGTTCTCATCGACCTAAGAGGTTCAGTAGTAACTTGATCCAAAGTTTCATGATCATTATCATTAGCTTCCTCTCTGTCACGACCGGTTTTCCAATAAAAATATTTATTGAGAAACCAATCTTTTGAGTCCAGTATGAGAGAAATCCTCCTCACTGGTAGACAATTTCTTGATACAATAAGCCAGTAGCATAAAATGTATTACAGGGTCGAACTACGGTTGCTCAACCAAATTATTACAAGCACGCCAATAATTATACATAATGGCGGACATGACACAGTGGTGTGGAGGCATACTACTGACTCGAGGATAGGGCGGTGGTGGAAAAACACGGCGGGGAGAGAAATACAAGACTCTAAGTCTATCATATCATCGAGCGTCGAGGTGAGGCTCGATGAATTTATTTGGTAGCGGAAGCGGATATAAAACAGTGACCAAATCCAGGGTCGCACGAGACTGACTGGGACTCCTCTAGGTGTCGGACTCGCTATCAAACTCTTCATCCATGAGATCGCCTTCGTCAGCATCTGGCCAAATCAACAAGCCAGTGAGTACTTTGAAAGTACTCGCAAGACAGTTCGGACGTAAGATATAACAAATGCATGCATGGTTGCGTCATGATTAATTCACCGATGTACATTCAAAAATTAGCATGACAAGGTAAGTAAAAGGGAAACGGCGGTAGTCCGCCTGAAATCCCAACAGAACATAAATAACTACCGATCGGGTGTCTGAAGCGACGCCTCGAAAGGTGAACCAATAAATATAAGGAAATGATGCCACAGTCGGGCGTCTTAGCGACACCACATAAAGGGCTTAAAAAGAAATACCACAGACGGATGTCGGGGCGACATCACAGTAAGGGCTTTAAAAGAAATGCCACAGTCGGACGTCGGGGCGACATCACAGAAAGGGCTTTAAAAGAAATGCCACAGTTGGACGTCGGGGCGACATCACAGAAAGGGCTTGAAAAGAAATGCCACAGTCGGACGTCGGGGCGACATCACAGAAAGGGCTTGAAAAGAAATGCCACAGTCGGACGTCGGGGCGACATCACAGAAGGGGCTTGAAAAGAAATGCCACAGTCGGACGTCGGGGCGACATCACAGAAAGGGCTTTTATTCACAGGTAAATAATACTCATAATAAACATTTAATTCATAAGAATAAATGGGTTAGTCCATCCACAGGAATATCATTTAACCGGAGTTAGCATTCGAGCGAATCGCCGGAGTCTCTGCCATCAAAACTGACATTTGATTAGGATAAGATAATATCGATCTGGGACAGGGAATAGATGATTTGGAGGAATATATGACTCTGCAGAGTTTGTACAAAATTGTTCCCACAGCCAACGGATTTCCGTAGTCACGAAGGACCAGTTCCGTTTACGGTATTTCGGAAGAAAACACAGCTAACCAGTACACACCCATCCTACCTCTCGATGCTAGGAATCACCCTAGACATCGTCCAAGAAAAACTTTGAGACGGGGAGATCACAATCTCGAATAGCATGGGATCAAATTTATATACGCGCGCTCTAAGGGGTGCCCCCCTCTCGGTCCCAACCGGAAACACCCATGCCCCCTGACCGGATGACTGGCTTTAATCCAGGGCCATGGAACCATCATCACTGCCTCTCCTTTTGGTGTGTACCAGAAAAGCGGTTTGCAACTTACTAAACCATATTCCTTACGGAAAACATGTGGTAGTACAGGGAAGGAAATGAGAGGAACTGGACCGATACGGTTTGACACTGAAGTCACATAGTCCGGCATAAGACTGGCATGCTACAACACTGCCATCTCACCCATCCTCATGCCAACACATGGCCATTCATACTCACATCCATCCACTTATGGATCATCGAACTCACTTACCTCATTATCGCATAAAATAACATTCATCGATATGCTTCTCAACATGCCATAAAACTAACTAAATGCAAAACATGCCAAGACACTCATCATATCAAAAGTTCAAACATGCTTGCCTGGTTCAGAGTAGTCGGAGCCTAGTTCGGTGAAGTTCGCGGCTCCGTCACCTCCTTCGGTATCTATGGTATAAAGAAAATATATGTGCTATCGTAAATACCAAGGAGTGCATATAAAGTATACCAAATATTTTTCAAATAAATATGATAAAAAACTAGACAAAATTTTAAAGAGAACAGAAAAAGAATCAATCAAAAATACTTTTCTGTTTAGAAGTTATAAGGGTTTTTGTCCAGGGACTCATCTGTAATGAAACAGAAGATTTCCAGGGGCTAGCTTATAAAAACAGAAAACGCTTCGGCAGAAACTACACCAGCCCAAAGGGAAAACGTACTTTTCCCGAAGGCGCTTCCAGAAAATGTTTCAACAGAGAGAGTAGAGAGGCTGACGGTGGGGTCCCACGCGTCAGGTTTGAATTTCAAAAAGGGGGGAACAAAGCTCGTCGGCGCCCGAGAGCCGCGGTGGTCGCCGGCGGGGATCCACGACGAGGCAGGGGGGTCGGAGGGTACCTCCGTGCTCAGGGCGCCATTCCGCGTCGGTTGGTGGTGGTGGTGGTCGCCGGCGAGCACCACGTCGACGGCGAGCTTTGCTCCAGCGGACGGCGGCTCGGGTGGTCGAGGGGCTCGTCGGAGAGGGCTGCAGAGGTCAAATTGGAGAGGGGGTTAGGCTCCTGGTAGCTAGAGAGGGTAACAGACGGGGTTTGGGCGCCGGAGATGGCTTCGCCGGAGCGAATTGAGGTGGAGGCCGAGGCGGATCGGGGCGGCCGGAGTTGGGGGAGGAGACCTCCTCGAGGTCCTCCGAGTGGCCTGGCGTGGTGTTGGTGAGGAGTGGGGATGAGGCATGCACGAGGGTGAGCTCGTTGCCCTTTTTGTAGGCGGCCCGAGGAGGTTGCCATGAACGGGGATCTCCGGCGAGTGATTACGGCGGTGCCGGGGATGTGCAGTGGGATTAGGGGCTTGGGCATCGCCGTTGAGGTCCACTGGTCCCATTTAGGCGCTAAACGGGCTGGGACTAGGTGCTAAGGGTGAGCTCGACGGAACGGGGGTGGCGCGGCCCGTCGGCGGCAGGGAGCACGTTCCCTGCTTGCCGGGCCACGGCAACGGTGCCACGGGCGTGCGCTGGCACGGCAGGGACACGCGGAGAGCCAAGGGGCTTTGGGCGGCGCTGAACGGCGTTCTGCCGTGGTGTGCCTTCTGTCGGCCGCCACGGGAGGTCCCGACGCCGGAGAAGACGCCGGCGAGGGCGGGCCAGCGTGCCACCGACACCAGGAAGGCTCCACGCACGCATGTGAAGCTCCGGACAAGAGGGAGAGGCTGCGAGGAACGTGCCAAGCGCACTGTGCGCTTGTGACTGATCTCTGAAGAAAATGACACTGTAAATCTGAATTTTACTGAAAGTGCAAAGAACAGTGCAGCTCAGGTGTTCGACAGAATGCTTTTGGCATCTAGGGATTTTTCCTTGAGCTGATTTTTGGTGGAGTGGCTTCTCATTGCTCAAATAGGTTGCCTGAATTTTGGTGGAATTTTTGGAGCAATGTAGATATGAATGTCACATCCCTAGCTGCTGGTAATGCTCTAGGCTAGCTCATGTGTGCATCATGTCTATATTTTTGAAACTTGAATTGAGGAATATCGGAAGCCTCAAAACCCTAAATAAAAGAGGGGCAAAAACCCTAGAAATCTCATTCATTGCTCCAAAATGCTCATCTTAAATGTTTGATAATTTTTGGTAAGGGTTCTGGTCCCACCCAAAAATATTGAACATTTTTAAGGAATTATTTTTGGGACTTTGGATTTAATTCATTAGCTATTTGAATTTGAATTATATTCATATAATTAGAATATAATTTCAAATACCCCTGAAATATTTTATAAGCTTTTGGAAAAGTCCATCTAGCAATATAAAATATTCAGAGGAGTTTTGGCATTGTTTGAATTGTTTTAAAATTCAAAATAGTGGCAAAAGAAATAAACAAATTAAACAAAACAGAAGAAAAGTAAAAAAAACAAAACAGAGCAGAACTTACCTCAGCCTACCTGCGCGGCCCGTTACTGTTGCCGGCCCAGCTGTGCGGCCCAGCCCACCAGCGCCTTCCCTGTCGTCTTCCTCCCTGGACAGGAGGACGAGCGCGTGCCCGCCGCGCGCTGGCCACGCGCCTCGCCAGCTCCTGCTTACCGCTCTCCCCCGACGCTCTGGACGCCCTGGACGTCGACACGCGGCCTCCCCGACCGCCCCTCACTCTCTCCCGAGCTCTCCCCCCTCCTCTGTTTCTCTCTCCCTCTCGTGCCGAGCGCAGCCGTCGCCACCGACGCTGTTCGCCGCGGCCACCGGCCACCCCTCGCCTCGCCGATGCCTCCAGAAGAACCGCCGCGCCTTCTTCTTCGTCTCCACCAACCCATGTGACGCCAGAAGCCTCGGAGCGCCGTCCCCGACGTCTTCTTCCTCCTCGGGCCACCGAGATCGCCGGCGACCTCCCGTCGTCACCAGCCCCTCCCCGAGCCCGCCGTTCGCCTTGTCGCCACCGTTGTGAGCTCCTACGCCTCCCCTCCCTCTTTCCCCCTTCGATTGCGCCCTGTAGCCCCGATCCCACCGGAGCCGCGAGCTCGGCTCCGCCCGCGATGTCGCCGCCGTCACTGCAGACAGCAAGGCTCGAAACCGAGCACGGCACCGTGCTCCTAGCATCCTCAGGAGCTCGGCGAGCCCCTTAACCATCCCTCCCGTCCTCTGTGGCCTCGCCCCGCTCGAACCCGGAGCTCCGGCCGCCGCAAAAGAGCTCGCCGCCGGCAGCTCCGGCCACCCCAGCACCTGTCACCGCCACCACTAGATGCGCGCCACTGCGCGCGTTCGAATGCAACAAACCACGGCCGAAATGATGCCATATGGCTCATTTCCGAGCCCTCCGCCGCGTCTGGACTCGCCGGCGGCTAAACGCCGGCGACCGCTGACCCGATGACCGGCGTGGGTTGACCCCACTGCCCAGTTTGACCCCCCCTCTCTCTCACTGACCTGCGGGCCCCGCCCGGCTAATTGGGTTAGGATTAGTGTTAACTAAAATTAGTTAGACTAACAGACGCTGACAGTGGGCCCCGTAGCGGGTCAAAGCCCGAGTCAACGCGGGATTAGCCCCTGTGTCACTGACGTGTGGACCCCACACGTCAGGTTTGACCCTGACCGGCCCCTGTTGACTTGCTGACGTCATGTCGACGTCATACTGACGCAGTAAAGTATTTCTGGGATTAAATAAATTGGGAAATGATTTATTAATTCCAGAAAATGCCTAAAACTTCAATAAATCATAGAAAATTAACCGTAACTCCAAATTAAATAAATTATATATGAAAAATTATCAGAAAAATTCAAGGAATCCATCTGTACCATTTTCATGCATGTTAGAACAACTTACCACTACTGTTTAGGGCAAATGAAGTAAATGGCATTTGAATAATCACATATGGAGTTTGAATTTGAATCTTGGATTCAAACCAACTTCATTTAATCTGGTTTTAGGTGCATTAGCCCAAAACACATTCATATTGCCATGTCATAGCATGCATCATATTGTGCATTGCATTGATTGTGTTCCTTTCTGTGTTGCCGGTATTTGTCCCCTCTCAATAGACGCGATACCGATGATGTGATCGTTGACACTGATGAAGACTCAATGTTATCTTCAGAAGTGCCAGGCAAGCAAAACCCCCTTGTTCATTCCGATACAATCCTACTCTCTCGCTCCTACTCTCTTTTACTGCATTAGGACAACAACGACATATTTGATACTTGCTGCGGTAGCTGAACCCTTTATCCTTTGCATGACCTGTCATTGCCACAGTAAATAGATGAAACCCACTAGCATGAGTAGGAGTTGTTTGAGCCCTGATGTGCCTACTCATTCATGCTTGTTGTCATGCCTGCTACTGCTTAGAGTTGAGTCAGGTCTGATTCATCGGGGATGAATCAGAGGCGTGTGAACATGTCCTACTGTGTGTGAGCTAAGTGTGTGAACACGATTTGGTAAAGGTAGCGGTGAGAGGCCATGTAGGAGTACATGGTGGGTTGTCTCATTGCAGCCGTCCTCAGGAACTGAGTTCTGTGTTTGTGATCCATGACCAGCTACTACCACACATTGGAATGCTTAAGTGCCCCTCTCGACTTATTAATCAACATGATCTCTGTCCAGGAGTTGCAACTAGTTTCTGGTGTTTGTAGGTAGTGTTAGTAGTCTACCAAGTGGCACCCGGTACAGGTGGGCTTGGGACAGACTAGGCACAGTGGCCCGGTGTACCAAGTGGCACCCGGTTGGTGGGCTTGGGAACCCTGCACACATCGTTTGGGGCCGTGAGCGACACCCCGGCCGGATCTCCTTGCGGATGGAACCCGAATAGGCGATAAACCTGGACGAGAGACTTGTTCGGTTAGTCAGGTCGTGGCCGACTCCCTCGCCCGGCTTCCGCTTGAAGGTTGCCGAGGTACATGACGGGTACAGGGCGGTAAGTGGCGGGAGCGTGTGTGAAGAAGTACACCCCTGCAGGGTTAACATCATCTATTCGAATAGCCGGATTCCTCGGATATGGAAACGTGGACCCCTTGTACAGTTCATAGACAAGTGGAAGTGGATACTCTAAAATACGCAAGATAAGCGTGAGTGCTATGGATGGCGTTCTCGTCGGGAGACGGGAGCAGATCCATAGTGGTGTATTGGTTGGTGAATATGTGGACTTGTGTGCGCCACTTCAAAAGAGTTACTTGCAGTCGTAGTTCAGGATAGCCACCGAGTCAAAGCTGGCTTGCTGCAGTCAAACCCTACCATCCCCTTTGTTGATAATGATGCATATGTAGATAGTTCTGATGTAAGTCTTGCTGGGTACATTTGTACTCACGTTTGCCTATTTTATGTTTTTGCAGAGAGACTTCAGTCTCACTAGTAGTTCCACGTGGACTTCGACGTTTAGCTTGATACCTCAGCTACGATCTTGTGCCCTCGGCAGGATCTGATAGATAGTCAGGCTTCTCAGCCTTTTTCATTTATAGATGTCTCTACTCAGACATGATAGCTTCCGCTTGTGCTTTGACTTGTATGCTCTGATTGTTGGGTTGTGAGACCCATGTTTGTAATGTCTCGCTCCTCGGAGCCTAATGAATAATTACTTGAGTCGTAGAGACATGTTGTGATGCCATGTTGTATTTGCACATATCGAGCATATTGTGTGTATGTTATTGAAGTGCTTGGTATGTGTGGGATCTGACCATCTAGTTGTTTATCTTTAGTAGCCTCTCTTACCGGGAAATGTCTCCTAGATGTTTCCACTGAGCCATGGTAGCTTGCTACTGCTCCGGAACACTTAGGCTGGCCGGCATGTGTCCTTCTTCGTTCCTGTGTCTGTCCCTTCGGGGAAATGTCACGCTTTGAGTACCGGAGTCCTGTTAGCCCGCTACAGCCCGGTTTACCGGAGTCCTGCTAGCCCAGTGCTACAGCCCGGACCCACTTGCTGATGACCGACACGTTCGAAGCTGGGTCATGGATGCCTGTCCCTGTAAGTCTGTGCCACTTTGGGTTTACGACTAGTCATGTCAGCCCGGGCTCCTTATCATATGGATGCTAGCGACACTATCATATACGTGAGCCAAAAGGCGCAAACGGTCCCGGGCAAAGGTAAGGCGACACCCGTGGGGATACCGTGCGTGAGGCCGCAAAGTGATATGAGGTGTTACCGGCTAGATCGATGTGACATCGAGTCGGGGTCCTGACAGCGTTGGTATCAGAGCCTGACTGCTTGTAGGATTACCAAGCCAAACTGGTCGAAGTTGAGTCTAGAAATTCTTTAGTTATATAAGGGAATTGATTGTGGGATGGAACGTAAGGCTCTTTTTACTCCTTATACCTCATGGCCTTCTGATCTGAGTCATCATCTTCTCTTCTACGTGGATTAAGAACTAGGCTATCTCTTCTTTCCATCAGGATCACGTGTTACTAATCCGTAGACTTATAGATTGTTGGACTTAAGCCTCGTTTCAATTCCTACTACTTTTGTATGATTATTGTTGATCTCAAAACCTTGATATTGTGCTTCTGAGTGGTTATGCCACCATTTTTGTGAATGTCTCAAATCTTTTCTGAGCATTTACAGCCGTTATGCTGTCCGAGTCATCCAAGGTTTCTAAGTAGTCTGATGCATTTGCAAATCCTTCTTCCCGTTTCAATGTTCCCATGGGCCAGCTCAATCACACTAATTGTTGAGCTGAGGTATTCTATTGCCTTGACATTATGTTGAAGTTATTATTATGACCCTAGGTGTCTTAGGGGATCATCTAGTAATTTAGCCATGATTTGTGTTCCCAGTGTGAAGATTCTGGCCATCATTCTCGAAAGCATCCCGTGATGCTACTTAGTAGTAGGTATTCTATTCCTGGGTTTTTGAACCCGAGATTCACTCTACTTAAATCATGTTGATAGTGTTGCTAGTTCCTTCAGGATATTAGTAACCCTTGCATTAGTCCTCGAGGTCCGTGGTATTTCCTTCTTCCAAATACTATGAACCGTTTATGGCAGCTGTTCCTCGCTGATCGAAAGATCACAATCAGAGTGCTCTCGATGGGTTCTCGATTCTATATTGTGACTCTGCCAGTTCTACCTTTCTGCATGGGTTATCCGGAAGAAATATGTTGAATTCGTTCGACATACTAATCTATGCATCCACAACTCAGAAAGTTATATGTTCCTTTGAGTTGTTCTCTTTAGTTGCATCCTGACCCTCGTATATCAATTGATAGTCAAGAGTATGCGTGCGTTCGTTCATCGATGCCTATGACTCTTGTGGTCTGTCAAGCCATTCCATTCTGGGATGACTAGGAGAAACAAACTCCACTACCTCTTCCATATCTAGGATTGGGTCAAAGTAGTTGTACTCCGCAGATCAAATGCCAATCCAGCTTTTTGTTCTGCTCTACCTTGGAGTATTACATATTTTATATCGAGATTGTTATAGGAATTGCACATCATCCCATGAACTCTTGGTACAGTGATACTTCTTGCCATCACTGTTCATTCCTCGGCCCTCGTGTCGATGCAACCGGAATACCGACAAATGAATTGTGATGTGTGAAATCAATACTGCTAGCAACCCCATTGCTTGGTAGTTAAAGGACAATAATTTCATTCTTAGTGTGTCGGTTTTTGAATCACCATTCTAAGATTGATCGTGCTACCTAGTCCTTATTTCCTGGTGCACTCTTTGATTGATGAGTTAGGATTTTGTCAAGTCCTCGCTCATTTGATCATATCATCTTGCCCTGAAAAGCAAGATTGTTCTCGAGCTTAGTAACATATCGGTGGTTCGTGATTTCCGAAGATCTTCTCGGAAGTATTACCAGGTTGTCACCTGACCGCTATGTTGAGCTCGTGATCAAGTTGGTTTCTTGTGAACCACCTTCTCTCCAAGAATCAGTGTTAGATATCCCTGAGCTAGTTGGTTAAGCTAAACAATAACTTGGAGGGTTGGAAGATAAAAGCTTGCCTGACTTAGTTCGTTCCAAAGGGATATTCTTGTGTAGTGTGTGTTGAAGAAAGACGATATCTTCATCGATTGGTCCCTGTGATCAGTTGCTGGACCTATTGTCTTATCAATCTTTTGATTTGAGTGTAGGCTATCGTCAAATCAAGTCAGAACCAACGATGTTCGTAATGTTGTCTTACTCGTGGTTGATCCCTCAAGCATACACCATTATATCTTTTGGGGCTGACCAATGCTATCACCGTGTTCACACGATGGTGGAAGTCCAGTGATATGGAAATTCCGATGAGTTGTTGTTGAGCCCATTAACAACATTCTTATCTCCTCCATGATGTTGTTGAACATTAAGTTAGTGTTGGAAACTTTTGAAAGCATTTTCTTCATGCCCCGTTCATGAAGTATATGTTTGGATAAAAGAAGTGACTTCCTTTGATTCACGTGCATTTGATGTAAGTTGCCGACGTGAATTCGAGAAAGCATGTTTTTGCCTCCTCTGGAACCATCCCAAGTCAGTTATGCACGTGCGAAGTATTCTGTGGTTTGATAGACTGATCATCTTCATTCCACATGTGTATCCTAGCACATCAAGCCACCGACTGATTTGTTCAAGGAGAAGGAGTATCTTCATAAGAGCTAATCCGGACTTATGAAAGAACTTCGATATCCTCGATGATGGCTCCCAACCAGAACTCGGTAGTGTTTTATTGTAAAACTACCATGTGGGCATGCTTGTCTGGAACAACGTGTTCACATGTTTGTAGCAGAACCAGCTCATGTTTTGGAGCTTGCTATCATAGTTCATTTTCCGAGAATCTCGCAACGTCATCTCGTCGATTTGTGTTGCAAACTTTCATTTTTCTTCCTAGACTCGATGAGTCTGGAATATCCTGACACCAACCAGGTCTGAGTCTCAGGCAGATGTGATGGTTGGAACATTTCCCAAGAACTATAATATTGGTCCCTCGATAACCGGTAAAGTGGTTGTCGTGGCCAACACACCCAGCCGGAAGACCTATTATTGTAGTATCTTGGTTGAGGAAGTTAGCCACCTCCCCATAAGGATTTCGTAGGATTTACCTCCGTAACTATTCCTTATGGATTCTATTGCTCCCGAAGTCCGACCTTTACTTGATGTTCTAGTTATCAAACCATATCTATGAATGGGTTACAATAGCACGTCAAGGAGAACATTAGAAGCGGAGTGCTAAATGTCTCTCGGTCGATCATCCAGATTTTATTTTCCTTGGCCTCGCCAAGGGTGAACTCTGAGAAAGTGTTATCTTCCTTTGCATCTGCATCATCCATCATCATTCATCATGGTAGCAAGTTGTGTTGCCAGGATCCTTGACACGGATGTTGGTAAAACTTTGATGAATGTGGAAATGCTCAAGTTCTTGAGAGCACGCACAAGCGCTACGTGTTATCATCGGCACTAACCGAGATTGCTCTCAGTTTCCTCGGCAATGCTATGATCTTCTCAAGCGGTGAATTCACTCTCTATTGTTGGGTTCTTCCCCAGTTACAGAATCATTCCCAGCATTTGCATTTTGTTCCTAGCTTGCACCGCCAATGTGCCATTCTACCATGGGTCTCTTCCACCTCCGGTGATAAGCAGATTCATCCATTACGTTGTCTTCAACAAGGTAATCCACATCATCCAAGTCCGAGTATGCCATTCTACCGACCCCCTCCAAACGATCGTTGTGAATTGCCTTATGCTGGTATGAAGAGTTTCAATGATCTTTAAATCAAAGGTAATTCTTTTTGCCACTTAAGATAATACCCTACGATCACCCTCCTCCAGGATGTTTCATCGTGGTATCATGGCAAGTCAACTCCTCGCTACGTTGACAATCGTTTACCACCTTCTTAAGCGTGAAATTGTTGTCTACCTAGTGAACCCTCGTCATCTGTTCCACTCCATCCCTCTAGAGGTGTGCTTCTTCTCTCAACTCGAGAGATATTGTTATGTCTCATTCCGTGAGTTGTTCGATCTTCGAGAAGATCGACCCTTCTAGAGTCTCCTTCTTCCCTCCATGTCATGTTGACAGGATTTCTCAGAGCAAGACGACAAGACAAAGATGGTGAACAAATCAACGTTCAGTTGAAGTGCAACCTGGATCGTGAAGATTATACTAGTTGCGTTTACCTTTCACCTTACCCTACGCTTGAATCTCGAGACGAGATTCTTGTTTAGTGGGGGTGAGTTGTCACATCCCTAGCTGCTGGTAATGCTCTAGGCTAGCTCATGTGTGCATCATGTCTATATTTTTGAAACTTGAATTGAGGAATATCGGAAGCCTCAAAACCCTAAATAAAAGAGGGGCAAAAACCCTAGAAATCTCATTCATTGCTCCAAAATGCTCATCTTAAATGTTTGATAATTTTTGGTAAGGGTTCTGGTCCCACCCAAAAATATTGAACATTTTTAAGGAATTATTTTTGGGACTTTGGATTTAATTCATTAGCTATTTGAATTTGAATTATATTCATATAATTAGAATATAATTTCAAATACCCCTGAAATATTTTATAAGCTTTTGGAAAAGTCCATCTAGCAATATAAAATATTCAGAGGAGTTTTGGCATTGTTTGAATTGTTTTAAAATTCAAAATAGTGGAAAAAGAAATAAACAAATTAAACAAAACAGAAGAAAAGTAAAAAAAACAAAACAGAGCAGAACTTACCTCAGCCTACCTGCGCGGCCCGTTACTGTTGCCGGCCTAGCTGTGCGGCCCAGCCCACCAGCGCCTTCCCTGTCGTCTTCCTCCCTGGACAGGAGGACGAGCGCGTGCCCGCCGCGCGCTGGCCACGCGCCTCGCCAGCTCCTGCTTACCGCTCTCCCCCGACGCTCTGGACGCCCTGGACGTCGACACGCGGCCTCCCCGACCGCCCCTCACTCTCTCCCGAGCTCTCCCCCCTCCTCTGTTTCTCTCTCCCTCTCGTGCCGAGCGCAGCCGTCGCCACCGACGCTGTTCGCCGCGGCCACCGGCCACCCCTCGCCTCGCCGATGCCTCCAGAAGAACCGCCGTGCCTTCTTCTTCGTCTCCACCAACCCATGTGACGCCAGAAGCCTCGGAGCGCTGTCCCCGACGTCTTCTTCCTCCTCGGGCCACCGAGATCGCCGGCGACCTCCCGTCGTCACCAGCCCCTCCCCGAGCCCGCCGTTCGCCTCGTCGCCACCGTTGTGAGCTCCTACGCCTCCCCTCCCTCTTTCCCCCTTCGATTGCGCCCTGTAGCCCCGATCCCACCGGAGCCGCGAGCTCGGCTCCGCCCGCGATGTCGCCTCCGTCACTGCAGACAGCAAGGCTCGAAACCGAGCACGGCACCGTGCTCCTAGCATCCTCAGGAGCTCGGCGAGCCCCTTAACCATCCCTCCCGTCCTCTGTGGCCTCGCCCCGCTCGAACCCGGAGCTCCGGCCGCCGCAAAAGAGCTCGCCGCCGGCAGCTCCGGCCAACCCAGCACCTGTCACCGCCACCACTAGATGCGCGCCACTGCGCGCGTTCGAATGCAACAAACCACGACCGAAATGATGCCATATGGCTCATTTCCGAGCCCTCCGCCGCGTCTAGACTCGCCGGCGGCTAAACGCCGGCGACCGCTGACCCGATGACCGGCGTGGGTTGACCCCACTGCCCAGTTTGACCCCCCCTCTCTCTCACTGACCTGTGGGCCCCGCCCGGCTAATTGGGTTAGGATTAGCGTTAACTAAAATTAGTTAGACTAACAGACGCTGACAGTGGGCCCCGTAGCGGGTCAAAGCCCGAGTCAACGCGGGATTAGCCCCTGTGTCACTGACGTGTGGACCCCACACGTCAGGTTTGACCCTGACCGGCCCCTGTTGACTTGCTGACGTCATCTCGACGTCATACTGACGCAGTAAAGTATTTCTTGGATTGAATAAATTAGGAAATGATTTATTAATTCCAGAAAATGCCTAAAACTTCAATAAATCATAGAAAATTAACCGTAACTCCAAATTAAATAAATTATATATGAAAAATTATCAGAAAAATTCAAGGAATCCATCTGTACCATTTTCATGCATGTTAGAACAACTTACCACTACTGTTTAGGGCAAATGAAGTAAATGGCATTTGAATAATCACATATGGAGTTTGAATTTGAATCTTGGATTCAAACCAACTTCATTTAATCTGGTTTTAGGTGCATTAGCCCAAAACACATTCATATTGCCATGTCATAGCATGCATCATATTGTGCATTGCAGTGATTGTGTTCCTTTCTGTGTTGCCGGTATTTGTCCCCTCTCGATAGACGCGATACCGATGATGTGATCGTTGACACTGATGAAGACTCAATGTTATCTTCAGAAGTGCCAGGCAAGCAAACCCCCTTGTTCATTCCGATACAATCCTACTCTCTCGCTCCTGCTCTCTTTTACTGCATTAGGACAACAACAACATATTTGATACTTGCTGCGGTAGCTGAACCCTTTATCCTTTGCATGACCTGTCATTGCCACAGTAAATAGATGAAACCCACTAGCATGAGTAGGAGTTGTTTGAGCCCTGATGTGCCTACTCATTCATGCTTGTTGTCATGCCTGCTACTGCTTAGAGTTGAGTCAGGTCTGATTCATCGGGGATGAATCAGAGGCGTGTGAACATGTCCTACTGTGTGTGAGCTAAGTGTGTGAACACGATTTGGTAAAGGTAGCGGTGAGAGGCCATGTAGGAGTACATGGTGGGTTGTCTCATTGCAGCCGCCCTCAGGAACTGAGTTCTGTGTTTGTGATCCATGACCAGCTACTACCACACATTGGAATGCTTAAGTGCCCCTCTCGACTTATTAATCAACATGATCTCTGTCCAGGAGTTGCAACTAGTTTCTGGTGTTTGTAGGTAGTGTTAGTAGTCTACCAAGTGGCACCCGGTACAGGTGGGCTTGGGACAGACTAGGCACAGTGGCCCGGTGTACCAAGTGGCACCCGGTTGGTGGGCTTGGGAACCCTGCACACATCGTTGGGGGCCGTGAGCGACACCCCGGCCGGATCTCCTTGCGGATGGAACCCGAATAGGCGATAAACCTGGACGAGAGACTTGTTCGGTTAGTCAGGTCGTGGCCGACTCCCTCGCCCGGCTTCCGCTTGAAGGTTGCCGAGGTACATGACGTGTACAGGGCGGTAAGTGGCGGGAGCGTGTGTGAAGAAGTACACCCCTGCAGGGTTAACATCATCTATTCGAATAGCCGGATTCCTCGGATATGGAAACGTGGACCCCTTGTACAGTTCATAGACAAGTGGAAGTGGATACTCTAAAATACGCGAGATAAGCGTGAGTGCTATGGATGGCGTTCTCGTAGGGAGACGGGAGCGGATCCATAGTGGTGTATTGGTTGGTGAATATGTGGACTCGTGTGCGCCACTTCAAAAGAGTTACTTGCAGTCGTAGTTCAGGATAGCCACCGAGTCAAAGCTGGCTTGCTGCAGTCAAACCCTACCATCCCCTTTGTTGATAATGATGCATATGTAGATAGTTCTGATGTAAGTCTTGCTGGGTACATTTGTACTCACGTTTGCCTATTTTATGTTTTTGTAGAGAGACTTCAGTCTCACTAGTAGTTCCACGTGGACTTCGACGTTTAGCTTGATACCTCAGCTACGATCTTGTGCCCTCGGCAGGATCTGATAGATAGTCAGGCTTCTCAGCCTTTTTCATTTATAGATGTCTCTACTCAGACATGATAGCTTCCGCTTGTGCTTTGACTTGTATGCTCTGATTGTTGGGTCATGAGACCCATGTTTGTAATGTCTCGCTCCTCGGAGCCTAATGAATAATTACTTGAGTCGTAGAGACATGTTGTGATGCCATGTTGTATTTGCACATATCGAGCATATTGTGTGTATGTTATTGAAGTGCTTGGTATGTGTGGGATCTGACCATCTAGTTGTTTATCTTTAGTAGCCTCTCTTACCGGGAAATGTCTCCTAGATGTTTCCACTGAGCCATGGTAGCTTGCTACTGCTCCGGAACACTTAGGCTGGCCGGCATGTGTCCTTCTTCGTTCCTGTGTCTGTCCCTTCGGGGAAATGTCACGCTTTGAGTACCGGAGTCCTGTTAGCCCGCTACAGCCCGGTTTACCGGAGTCCTGCTAGCCCAGTGCTACAGCCCGGACCCACTTGCTGATGACCGACACGTTCGAAGCTGAGTCATGGATGCCTGTCCCTGTAAGTCTGTGCCACTTTGGGTTTACGACTAGTCATGTCAGCCCGGGCTCCTTATCATATGGATGCTAGCGACACTATCATATACGTGAGCCAAAAGGCGCAAACGGTCCCGGGCAAAGGTAAGGCGACACCCGTGGGGATACCGTGCGTGAGGCCGCAAAGTGATATGAGGTGTTACCGGCTAGATCGATGTGACATCGAGTCGGGGTCCTGACAATGAATTTCATCAAATTTGGCAAATCTGGTCCAAACTTGCAGAAACTGAATTTTGAAAATTTTGAAAAGAGGAGGAGTGGATCAAGATGGTTCTGAGTTGTGGGTACAAAGGACTATCCAGGAGAGTTGGTTTGAGGTCAAAACTCAAATGCAATAGGGTACTTGCTTTGAAAATCACTCAGGCTCCAAATAATTTTCAGAAATGATTTGAGAGGAAAAATAATTAGAATAAAATCCAAAACTTGTTTGGATTAGTTGGGACATAGAACTTAGGTGGATCACAAGGTGTAGGGGAGGATTTGGAGGGGTTTTACCACATGGGCAAAAATGCCAAGTCAAGGATGGTTCCAAGATATGAAAATCCCCAAATTTTCATAGAGCTTCATTTTAAAATAAAACAAATTAAACTCCAAAAAATGAATTTGAGAGAGAACCAACAGAGAAGAAGTTTCAAAAGATCAAACACCAAAGTTTGAAAAAAAATAAAATCCTTGCCAAAGCAAAGGGAGTTTTTAAGTGGAAGGTTTTTCTGAAAAAGAAAAATTTTGAATAGCCTCTCCTCAAAAACCACAAAGTTTTTGATAAAAATCAAATAAAAATTTTGGAGTGTCACAACACCTACCCCCTTAGGAAAAATCTCGTCCCCGAGATTTCAGCTGATCCTTAAATAGGTGTGGATGCTCTGTCCGAAGAAAATCCTCGCTTTCCCAAGTTGCTTCACTGTCGGTGTGATTGCTCCACTGGACATTGAAAAACTTGATGGTCTTCTGTCGGGTCCTCCTTTCAGACTCCTCTAATATTCTTACGGGACGTTCCCGATAAGTGAGGTCTAGCTGCACGTCAATGTTTTCATGGGATACTTGTTTCTCTGGGTTGCTTATGCATTTCCTTAACTGAGAGACGTGGAACACGTCGTGAATGTCGGACAAGTCTTCGGGTAAGTCTAGCTGGTAGGCTATAGTGCCTCTTCGTGCCACTATGCAGAATGGTCCAATGAATCTTGGTGCTAACTTTCCTTTAATCTTAAACCGTTGCAATCCTCTCATAGGGGATACTCTCAGGTATACGAACTCACCGGGTTCGAAGCTGACCCTACGATGTTTCTGATCATAATAACTCTTCTGTCGACTTTGAGCGGTCTTAAGTCGGTCTCTGATTAGCTTGACCTTTTCCTCGGCTTCTCTGAGCATGTCTGGTCCGAAGATGCGGCTGTCTCCGGTCTCTGACCAATTTAACGGGGTACGACATCTTCGTCCGTATAAAGCCTCAAATGGTGCCATTTGTAGGCTGGCCTGGTAGCTATTGTTATACGCGAACTCGGCGTATGGCAGGCTTTCTTCCCAACTGGTTCCATATGTGAGGACACATGCTCTCAGCATGTCTTCTAAAACCTGGTTTACGCGTTCTGTTTGTCCATCAGTCTGTGGGTGGTATGCGGTACTGAAGGCTAGTTGGGTTCCCAGAGCCTGTTGTAAATGCTCCCAAAATCTTGAGACGAACTGGGTGCCTCTGTCGGATATTATAGTCTTCGGGACACCGTGCAGACAAACTATACGGGAGAGATAAATCCTGGCAAGCCTCTGTGTGGTGTGGGTCGTCTTTATTGGAATAAAGTGTGCCACTTTGGTTAACCTGTCAGTGATGACCCATATGGCATCATTCCCGTGTCGTGACCGAGGTAGTCCGACAATAAAATCCATCCCTATTTCATCCCATTTCCACTCAGGTATTTTGTTAGGTTGCAGTAGTCCGGCTGGTCTCTGATGTTCAGCTTTTATGCGTTGACATGAGTCGCAACATGCAATGAAGGCGGCTATGTCCCTCTTCATACCGTGCCACCAAAATCTTTCCTGAATATCCTTATACATTTTGGTTCCTCCAGGGTGAATTGAATATGGAGTGGTGTGTGCTTCAGCTAAAACTTTGCTGCTTAAGGTCTTCTATGTTTGGCACGCAGAGCCTTTCTCCGTACCATAATATTCCTTCATTGTCTATTACGAATTCCGAGGCCTTGCCCATACTCAACTTTCTTTTAATTCCTTCAATGCTGGGGTGACCGGGCTGAGCTTCTTTAATTTTCTCCACAAGGTTGGGTTGTATTTCCAAGTTTGATATGGTGCCTTTTGCTACCATTATCAAGTTGAGCTTGGCAAATTCTTGATGGAATTCGGGCCTCAAGCTGTGCAGATAGTTTTCGTCGGAGCTGGGGTTCCGACTCAGGGCATCGGCCACTACATTTGCTTTCCCTGGATGGTAATGGATACCAACATCATAATCCTTTACCAATTCCAACCAACGTCGTTGCCGTAAATTTAGTTCTGGCTGCGTGAAAATATATTTGAGACTTTTGTGATCCGTATATATTTCACATCGATTCCCAAGTAAGAAATGCCTCCATTCCTTGAGTGCATGAATAACTGCTGCCATTTCTAAGTCATGAGTGGGATAATTTTCCTCATGTTTGCGAAGTTGCCTTGAAGCGTAGGCGACAACCTTGCCTTCTTGCATCAACACGCATCCGAGACCCTTTCTGGACGCGTCACAATATACTTCAAAATTCTTGTGTATGTCCGGTACAATTAATACCGGTGCTGTTGTTAACTTCCGCTTTAGCTCTTGGAAACTTTTCTCGCAGGCTTCTGTCCATTCAAACTTCTTATCTTTCTTGAGCAACTGTGTCATAGGCTTGGCTATGGTGGAAAATCCTTCAATAAATCTGCGGTAATATCCTGCCATTCCCAAGAAACTCCGTATGTCCGTTACGCTGGCTGGTGACTTCCAGCCAAGTACGGCCTTGACTTTCTCTGGGTCCACTGCGATACCGTCTTGAGTCAGTACGTGGCCTAGAAAGCCTACTTGTCTTAGCCAAAATTCGCACTTGCTGAACTTGGCATACAATTGGTGTTTTCTTAGCTCTCCTAGCACAATCCTGAGATGTTCTGCGTGCTCTTCTGGTGTCTTGGAGTATACCAGAATATCGTCGATGAATACCACGACGAACTTGTCCATAAACTTCATAAATACTTTGTTCATGAGGTGAACAAAATATGCTGGGGCGTTAGTTAATCCAAATGGCATCACTGTGAACTCGTACAGTCCATATCTGGAGGTGAAGGCTGTTTTGGGGATATCTTCCGTTCGTACCTTCAATTGATGGTATCCTGACCTTAAGTCAATTTTTGAGAATACCTTGGCCTGAGCAAGTTGATCAAACAAATCGTTTATCCTTGGCATCGGGTATTTGTTTTTGACTGTGACCATGTTAAGTGCTCGATAGTCAATACACAATCTCAGCGTTCCATCCTTCTTTTTGGCAAATAAAATTGGTGATCCCCAAGGTGAGGAGCTGGCTCGAATGTATCCTTTTTCCAGTAATTCCTTTATTTGCTTCTTCAACTCGATCAACTCGGATGGTGCCATTCTGTATGGTTTCTTGTATATGGGGGTGGTTCCTGGTGCTAGCTCAATGCGGAATTCTATTTCTCGATCTGGTGGCATGCCTGGTAGCTCTTCAGGGAATACATCTGGAAATTCACACACTACTGGAACCTTGTTTAGCTCAGAAACGTCCACCTTATTTAATCTCGGTTGCCGGGGTATTTTTCCTTCCTTGGCTGATACTCTTATTGTCTTCCCTTGGTGGTGTGTGAGGATTACGGTCCTGTTGAAACAGTCGATAAAACCCTTATTGGTGGTTAGCCAGTCCATCCCTAGGATGACATCCAGTCCTTTATTTTCCAACACAATAAGATTTGCGTGAAACTTCAGTCCTTCGAACTCAATGACCACATTCTGACAGTAATTCTGAGTAACTTGCTGAATCCCAGGGGACTTGATGGTCATGGATTTCTCCAAAGGAAGCATCGAAAAATTATTTTGCAAAGCAAAACTTTTCGAAATGAAAGAGTGAGAAGCTCCAGAATCAAACAAAACCATTGCAGGTATTGTGTTGACAGGAAACGTACCGAGTACGATATCCGGAGCATTTTGTGCCTCCTCTTTGGTTACGTGGTTCAGATGACCCTTCCTGTGGTTATTGTTGGGATTGAAATTGTTTCGCTTGGGCGCGGAATTGTTGCCGCCGTTGTTCGGCTTTGGGGTTGAATTCCTTGGCTTGGGGCACTGTTTGGCATAGTGCCCTTCTTCTCCACAAGCGTAACAAGTAACGCCGGGGCGATAGGTGAATTCCTTGTCCCTTGCATGAAAATTCCTGATTGGGCGTGAGACATTGGATGAGGATTTGTGTGTCCCACCCTTTTGAAAATCTGTCTTGCTTCGGTGATTGCGAGCATGATTAGTCTGGTCCCTTTTTCGCTTGCGGATATCTTCCAGACTGCGTCTCTCATTTTCCAGAGTAATGGCTTTGTCCACCAGTGTTTTAAAATCAGGAAAAGTGTGCACGACCAGTTGACATTTAAGCGCGGGCGCCAGACCGTCAAGGAATTTCTCCATCTTCTTGCTTTCAGTCATACGATCTTCATTGGCGTAGCGGGACAATAGGGTAAATTGACTGTTGTAATCTGACACTGTCATGTTCCTTTGTTTGAGGTCATCGAATTCTCTCTTCTTGATTTTCATAATACTCTTAGGAATATGTGCACCACGGAAACCTTCCTTGAAATCATCCCAGGTTATGTCATTTTCGTTGGGATGCATGTGCAGAAAATTCTCCCACCACGATGCGGCTGCTCCTGTGAGATAGTGTGGAGCATATAGTACTTTCTCGAGATCTGAACATTTTGCAATAATTAATTTCCTCTCCATATCTCGAAGCCAGTCCTCGGCTTCAAGAGGCTTGTCAGTGTGAGAAAATGTTTGAGGACGTGTCTTCTGTAGCTCAGATAACTTGGAATGCTGCTGATACTGTCCATGATGATTCCCCATGTTGATGACTTGGTTCATCATCTCACGATGTTGTTGCTGACTCTGCTCATAAAGGCGGCACATTTGTGAAAGTGCCGATTCACTGCCCTGTTGGTTTGACTGTCCCTGAGTGAACTCGTTGCTGGGTTGTGTATCATAATTTTCCTCTGGTGGAGTTGGCATGGAGCGTGTCCAAGGACGAGACATTTTTCACTCTGGGGATATATTTTTGTAAAACTCATAAGAAAAGCGGAAAGAGTTGCAAAAACAAATCCATAAATGCATAAAGCTGGCAGATATAATTAAATACCCAAGCTTACTTAAGAAAAACAAATCGACTTGCGCACGGAGAAGGACTGCTCATTACATATCTTACACGCGGGCGGTAATTATACAATACATCACTCAGGATATGCGTACATAATCCTGACATGTTATTTAGGCTAGTGCACTTCTCCAGATCCTACATGATGCGCAAACAGGCTACTTCTCACAACCTACGTACATATCTTACAAAGCGGTACAATACATGGCAGCTAGGCGTACTCAGGCAGAGATGTTGACGACCTCCTTTGCCCTGCCGAGGGCGAGGCGTAGCGAGGTTGGGGACTCGACTTCCTCCTCGCTAATGGGCTCCATACGCGTAGTGTTGCGCAGAGCGGACGGAGCGGTTGCCAGGGGCGGAGCAACACGTACAGGAGTGGGCGCGAAGGGTGGTGCAGTGCGCGCTGAAGTGGGTGCAATGACTTGGTTGAATTCTTCGGTAGAAGGCAGGCGACGAGTAGGCGTATAAGATGCTGAGGACGAGACCAAAGTCAGTGGCGGTGCGATGGGTAGGAGCTCCCTCCTGTTGGCAGCACAGCCATGAACTGAGTCCATGCGGGTAGCTACGAAGTCGTCCACCAGGTTGTCGAAGGCTGCCTCTAGGGCCCGGAGATACTCAATGAGCATCTCAAAAGCCTCGTCTCGTTCTCCTCTGGGGCAGGAGTATGCGTAGTGACAGGTGTAAGGCACATGGCACGGAAGATAACGGTAACGACGAGTCTTCATCACGGGAAGGACATCCCGGAGACGAGCTATCGCCTCGCGGGCTGCCATCTGCATAGCATGCCTCTCCGTAGGCATGGCTCTTCCCACGAACCGGAAGCGGCGTAACTCACCACGCCCTCCCTTGAACTGCACCGCGGCCTGGTGCATGGTCAGACTGTCGTTGACTCGGTGCTGGCAGAGTGTGAAGACTGGGCGCACGGATGGCCCCATCGCGACCTGAACGATGAAAGAAAGAAGCTTGACGAACCCATCGGGCACGTTGGCGAAGGTCTGAGACTCGCAGCTGTTGTCGGCCATCTACAAAAGTAGGCAAAAATTCTGCAGGGTCAGATCATAAATTTATGCTGACTGACAGAAAATGACTACAATTGCAAAGATATAATTTAGCTCTATCATGCTAATAACCAATTAGCGATCGCACCTAGTGGCTTCCTACAGTCAGCCTGGCTCTGGTACCAAGCTTGTCACGACCGGTTTTCCAATAAAAATATTTATTGAGAAACCAATCTTTTGAGTCCAGTATGAGAGAAATCCTCCTCACTGGTAGACAATTTCTTGATACAATAAGCCAGTAGCATAAAATATATTACAGGGTCGAACTACGGTTGCTCAACCAAATTATTACAAGCACGCCAATAATTATACATAATGGCGGACATGACACAGTGGTGTGGAGGCATACTACTGACTCGAGGATAGGGCGGTGGTGGAAAAACACAGCGGGGAGAGAAATACAAGACTCTAAGTCTATCATCTCATCGAGCGTCGAGGTGAGGCTCGATGAATTTATTTGGTAGCGGAAGCGGATATAAAACAGTGACCAAATCCAGGGTCGCACGAGACTGACTGGGACTCCTCTAGGTGTCGGACTCGCTATCAAACTCTTCATCCATGAGATCGCCTTCGTCAGCATCTGGCCAAATCAACAAGCCAGTGAGTACTTTGAAAGTACTCGCAAGACAGTTCGGACGTAAGATATAACAAATCCATGCATGGTTGCATCATGATTAATTCACCGATGTACATTCAAAAATTAGCATGACAAGGTAAGCAAAAGGGAAACAGCGGTAGTCCGCCTGAAATCCCAACAGAACATAAATAACTACCGATCGGGTGTCTGAAGCGATGCCTCGAAAGGTGAACAAATAAATATAAGGAAATGATGCCACAGTCGGGCGTCTTAGCGACACCACATAAAGGGCTTAAAAAGAAATACCACAGACGGATGTCGGGGCGACATCACAGAAAGGGCTTTAAAAGAAATGCCACAGTCGGACGTTGGGGCGACATCACAGAAAGGGCTTTAAAAGAAATGCCACAGTCGGACGTCGGGGCGACATCACAGAAAGGGCTTTAAAAGAAATGCCACAGTCGGACGTCGGGGCGACATCACAGAAAGGGCTTGAAAAGAAATGCCACAGTCGGACGTCGGGGCGACATCACAGAAGGGGCTTGAAAAGAAATGCCACAGTCGGACGTCGGGGCGACATCACAGAAAGGGCTTGAAAAGAAATGCCACAGTCGGACGTCGGGGTGACATCACAGAAAGGGCTTTTATTCACAGGTAAATAATACTCATAATAAACATTTAATTCATAAGAATAAATGGGTTAGTCCATCCACAGGAATATCATTTAACCGGAGTTAGCATTCAAGCGAATCACCGGAGTCTCTGCCATCAAAACTAACATTTGATTAGGATAAGATAATATTGATCTGGGATAGGGAATAGATGATTTGGAGGAATATATGACTCTGCAGAGTTTGTACAAAATTGTTCCCACAGCCAACGGATTTCCGTAGTCACGAAGGACTAGTTTCGTTTACGGTATTTCGAAAGAAAACACAGCTAACCAGTACACACCCATCCTACCTCTCGATGCTAGGAATCACCCTAGACATCGTCCAAGAAAAACTTTGAGACGGGGAGATCACAATCTCGAATAGCATGGGATCAAATTTATATACGTGCGCTCTAAGGGGTGCCCCCCTCTCGGTCCCAACCGGAAACACCCATGCCCCCTTACCGGATGACTGGCTTTAATCCATGGCCATGGAACCATCATCACGGCCTCTCCTTTTGGTGTGTACCAGAAAAGTGGTTTGCAACTTACTAAACCATATTCCTTACGGAAAACATGTGGTAGTACAGGGAAGGAAATGAGAGGAACTGGACCGATACGGTTTGACACTGAAGTCACATAGTCCGGCATAAGACTGGCATGCTACAACACTGCCATCTCACCCATCCTCATGCCAACACATGGCCATTCATACTCACATCCATCCACTTATGGATCATCGAACTCACTTACCTCATTATCGCATAAAATAACGTTCATCGATATGCTTCTCAACATGCCATAAAACTAACTAAATGCAAAACATGCCAAGACACTCATCATATCAAAAGTTCAAACATGCTTGCCTGGTTCAGAGTAGTCGGAGCCTAGTTCGGTGAAGTTCGCGGCTCCGTCACCTCCTTCGGTATCTACGGTATAAAGAAAATATATGCGCTATCGTAAATACCAAGGAGTGCACAGAAAGTATACCAAATATTTTTCAAATAAATATGATAAAAAACTAGACAAAATTTTAAAGAGAACAGAAAAAGAATCAATCAAAAATACTTTTCTGTTTAAAAGTTATAAGGGTTTTTGTCCAGGGACTCATCTGTAATGAAACAGAAGATTTCCAGGGGCTAGCTTATAAAAACAGAAAACGCTTCGGCAGAAACTACGCCAGCCCAAAGGGAAAACGTACTTTGCCCGAAGGCGCTTCCAGAAAACGTTTCAACAGAGAGAGCAGAGAGGCTGACGGTGGGGTCCCACGCGTCAGGTTTGAATTTCAAAAAAGGGGGGAACGAAGCTCGTCGGCGCCCGAGAGCCGCGGTGGTCGCCGGCGGCGATCCACGGCGAGGCAGGGGGATCGGAGGGTACCTCCGTGCTCAGGGCGCCATTCCGCGTCGGTTGGTGGTGGTGGTGGTCGCCGGCGAGTACCACGTCGACGGCGAGCTTTGCTCCGGCGGACGGCGGCTCGGGTGGTCGAGGGGCTCGTCGGAGAGGGCTGCAGAGGTCAAATTGGAGAGGGGGTTAGGCTCCTGGTAGCTAGAGAGGGTAACGGACGGGGTTTGGGCGCCGGAGATGGCCTCACCGGAGCGAATCGAGGTGGAGGCCGAGGCGGATCGGGGCGGCCGGAGTTGGGGGAGGAGACCTCCTCGAGGTCCTCCGAGTGGCCTGGCGTGGTGTTGGTGAGGAGTGGGGATGAGGCGTGCACGAGGGTGAGCTCGGGGGCCCTTTTTATAGGCGGCCCGAGGCGGTTGCCGTGAACGGGGATCTCCGGCGAGTGATTACGGCGGTGCCGGGGATGTGCAGTGGGATTAGGGGCTTGGGCATCGCCGTTGAGGTCCACCGGTCCCATTTAGGCGCTAAACGGGCTGGGACTAGGTGCTAAGGGTGAGCTCGACGGAACGGGGGTGGCGCGGCCCGTCGGCGGCAGGGAGCACGTTCCGTGCTTGCCGGGCCACGGCGACGGTGCCACGGGCGTGCGCTGGCACGGCAGGGACACGCGGAGAGCCAAGGGGCTTTGGGCGGCGCTGAACGGCGTTCTGCCGTGGTGTGCCTTCTGTCGGCCGCCACGGGAGGTCCCGACGCCGCAGAAGACGCCGGCGAGGGCGGGCCAGCGTGCCACCGACGCCAGGAAGGCTCCACGCACGCGTGTGAAGCTCCGGACAAGAGGGAGAGGCTGCGAGGAACGTGCCAAGCGCACTGTGCGCTTGTGACTGATCTCTGAAGAAAATGACACTGTAAATCTGAATTTTACTGAAAGTGCAAAGAACAGTGCAGCTCAGGTGTTCGACAGAATGCTTTTGGCATCTAGGGATTTTTCCTTGAGCTGATTTTTGGTGGAGTGGCTTCTCATTGCTCAAATAGGTTGCCTGAATTTTGGTGGAATTTTTGGAGCAATGTAGATATGAATTTCATCAAATTTGGCAAATCTGGTCCAAACTTGCAGAGACTGAATTTTGAAAATTTTGAAAAGAGGAGGAGTGGATCAAGATGGTTCTGAGTTGTGGGTACAAAGGACTATCCAGGAGAGTTGGTTTGAGGTCAAAACTCAAATGCAATAGGGTACTTGCTTTGAAAATCACTCAGGCTCCAAATAATTTTCAGAAATGATTTGAGAGGAAAAATAATTAGAATAAAATCCAAAACTTGTTTGGATTAGTTGGGACAGAGAACTTAGGTGGATCACAAGGTGTAGGGGAGCATTTGGAGGGGTTTTACCACATGGGCAAAAATGCCAAGTCAAGGATGGTTCCAAGATATGAAAATCCCCAAATTTTCATAGAGCTTCATTTTAAAATAAAACAAATTAAACTCCAAAAAATGAATTTGAGAGAGAACCAACAGAGAAGAAGTTTCAAAAGATCAAACACCAAAGTTTGAAAAAAAATAAAATCCTTGCCAAAGCAAAGGGAGTTTTTAAGTGGAAGGTTTTTCTGAAAAAGAAAATTTTTGAATAGCCTCTCCTCAAAAACCACAAAGTTTTTGATAAAAACCAAATAAAAATTTTGGAGTGTCACACTCTCTAGTCGGTGTAGGCATCATGGGAATAGTTTTCTCTGATGTGCTACTTTCCAATTCGAGAGTAAGTACAATTACCTCATCAAGTTCTAGTTTCCTCCCACTCACTTCTTTCGAGAGAAACTCCTTCTCAAGAAAGGACCCATTCTTGGCAACAAAGATCTTGCCTTCAGATCCGTGGTAGAATGTGTACCCAATAGTTTCCTTACGGTATCCTATGAAGACACACTTCTCCAATTTGGGTACGAGCTTATTAGACTGAAGCATTTTGACATAAGCGTCGCATCCCCAAACTTTAAGAAACGACAACTTAGGTTTCTTGCCAAACCATAGTTCATACGGTGTTGTCCCAACAGATTTAGACGGTGCCCTATTTAACGTGAATGTGGTTGTCTCTAATGCATAACCCCAAAATGATAAAGGAAAATCAGTAAGAGACATCATAGAATGCAAAATATCTAATAAAGTATGGTTATGACTTTCGGACACACCATTACGCTGTGGTGTTCTAGGTGGCGTGAGTTGTGAAACAATTCCACATTGTTTTAATGTAAGGCCAAACTCATAGCTCAAATATTCGCCTCCGCGATCAGATCATAAACTTTATTTTCTTATTACGAAGATTGTCCACTTCACTATGAAATTCTTTGAACATTTAAAATGTTTCAGACTTGTGTTTCATCAAGTAGATATACCCATACCTACTCAAATCACCTGTGTAGGTCAGAAAATAACGATACCCGACGCATGCTTCAACACTCATCGGACCGCATATATCGGTATATATCACTTCCAATAAGTCTAGCTCGCTCCATTGTTTTGGAGAATGGGAGTTTTAGTCATCTTACCCATGAGGCATGGTTCGCAAGCATCAAATGATTCATAATCAAGTGATTACAAAAGTCCAACCGCATGGATTTCTTCTTGCGCTTTACATCAATATGACCTATACGGTACTGCCACAAATATGTTGCACTATAATTATCAACTTTGCATCTTTGGCATCAATATTATGAATATGTGTGTCACTACAATCGAGATTCGACAAGAATAGACCATTCATCAAAGGTGCATAACCATAAAAGATATTACTCATATAAATAGAACAACCATTATTCCTCGATTTAAATGAAAAACCGTCTCAGAATAAACAAGATTCAGATATAGTGTTCATGCTCAACGCTAGCACCAAATAACAATTATTGAGGTCTAAAACTAACCCCGAAGGTAGATGTAGATGTAGCGTGCCGACAACGATCACATTGACCTTGGAACCATTCCCGACGCACATCATCACCTCATCCTTAGCCAATCTTCGTTTATTCCGCAGCTCCTATTTCGAGTTACAAATATGAGCAATTGAACCAGTACCAAATATACCTTTGTTCACTTTGCCGTCCTTCTTATCCGCCAAGTATTTGGGGCAGTTCCGCTTCAGGTGACCATTCCCTTTGCAGTAGAAGCACTAAGTTTAAGGCTTGGGTCCAGCTTTGGGCTTCTTCACGGCAGCGGCAACTTGCTTGCCATTCTTCTTGAAGTTCCCTTTCTTTCCCTTGCCCTTTTTCTTGAAACTACTGGTCTTGTTAACCATCAACACTTGATGCTCCTTCTTGATTTCTACTTCCACATCCTTAAGCATTGTGAAGGGCTCGGGAACCGTTTTCGTCATCCCTTATGTATTATAGTTCATCACGAAGCCTTTGTAGCTTGGTGGCAGTGACTGAAGAACTCTGTCAATAACACTCTCAACTGGAAGATCAATTCCCAACTGAGTCAAGTGATTATGATACCCAAATATTTTGAGTATGTGTTCACTGACAGAACTATTCTCCTCCATCTTGCAGCTATAGAACATGTTGGAGACTTCATATCTCTCAACCCGGGCATTAGCTTGAAATATCAACTTCAGCCCTTGGAACATCTCATATGTTCCTTGGCGTTCAAAACGTCTTTGGATCCCTGGTTCTAAGCCGTAAAGCACGGCGCACTAAACTATCAATTAGTCATCGGATCGAGCTTGTCAAAAGTTCATAATGTCTGCATCAGCTCCTAAAATAGGTTTGTCACCTAGTGGTGCATTAAGGACATAATTATTCTATGCGGCAATGAGGATAATCTCAGATCACGGACCCAATCCTCATTATTGCTACCATCATCTTTCAACTTAGTTTTCTCTAGGAACATATCAAAAATAGGGGAGCTATATCGCGAGCTATTGATCTACAACATAGATATGCAAAACCTATTAAGACTAAGTTCATGATAAATTAAGTTCAATTAATCAAATTACTAATGAACTCCCACTTAAATTAACATCCTTCAAGTTATCTAAATGATACATGATCCAAATCAACTAACCCATGTCCGATCATCACGTGAGATGGGGTAGTCATCAATGGTGAACATCTCTATGTTGACCATATATACTATATGACTCACGTTCGACCTTTTGGTATGCAGTATTCCGAGACCATGTCTGTACATGCTAGGCTCGTCATGTTTAACCCAAGTATTCTACATGTGCAAAACTGTCTTACACCCATTGTATGTGAAAGTAGAGTCTATCAGACCCGATCATCACGAGTTTCTTCGAAACGATGAACTTCGGCAACGGTGCATACTCGGGGAGAACACTTTATCTTGAAATTTACTGAAGGGATCATCTTATAATGCTACCGCTGTTCTAAGCAAAATAAGATGCATAAAGGATAAACATCACATGCAAACAAAATATGTGACATGATATGGCCATCCTCTTGTGCTTTTGATCTCCACTCCAAAGCATCTTCATGATCCCCATCGTCACCGACTCATCACCTTGATATCCATCGTTACGTTGGGGTCATCTCGCCAACTATTTCTAACGCATAGCGATAAAGTAAAGCAATTGCATGGCGCTTGCATTTCATACAATAATTAAGAGAAAACCCTAAGGCTCCTGCCGGTTGTCAATATTACAAAACATGATCATCTCATACAACAATATATATCACATCACATCTTGATCATATCACATCACAACATACCCTGCAAAAACAAGTGAGATCTCCTCTACTTTGTTGTTGCAAGTCTTACGTGGCTGCTACAGGCTTCTAGCAAGAACCGTTTTTACCTACGCAAAACCACAATGGTGATTATCAAGTTTGCTGTTTTAACCTTCTTCAAGGACCGGCCGTAGTCAAATTCGATTCAACTAAAGTAGGAGAAACAGACACCCGCCAGCCACCTTTATGCAAAACAAGTTGTATGTCAGCCGGTGGAACCGGTCTCATGTGGGTGGACATGTAAGATTGGTCTAGGACGTTTCATCCTACAATACCGCCAAATCAAGATAAGACGTTTGTGGTAAGTAGTATGACCATCATCGCCCACAACTCCTTTGTGTTCTACTCGTGCATATCATCTATGCATAGACCTGGATCAGATGCCACTGTTGGGGAACGTTGCATGGAAAACAAAAATTTTCTATGCACAAGCATGAGCTATCCAAGGAGATGCATAGCTACGAGAGGGGGAGAACATATATACACCCTTGTAGATCTCCAAGCGGAAGCGTTTATCAATGTGCTTGATGTAGTCATACTTGTCACAATCCGATCACGATCCAACCGATCTAGTGTCGAACGGACGGCACCTCCGAGTTTAGCACACGTGCGGCTTGATGACGTCTCCTATTTATTGATCCAGAAAGCAGGAGAGGAGAAGTAGAAGGGATCACAACCAACACGACGGTGTAATGGTGATGGTGGTGGTGAAGCACCGACAGCGCTTTGCTAAGTGTCGCTGGGACGAGGCGGTGGAACTATGGAGTAACGGGAGAGAGAGGGGCGCCAAGGGCTTGGTGTGTCCTCTTGGGGCACCCCCTCCCCACTATATATAGGTGGAGGGGTGTGGGAAACAGCCCTTCCAAGCCCTAGGGCGCAGCTAAGGGGGAGAGGACTTGGACTCCAAGTCCAATCCTATTCCTACTAGGACTCCTTCATTTTTTTGCCTTCCCTAGCCACATGGGCTTTTAAGGACTTGGTGCGCCTAGCCCAATAAAGCCAGGGTGCCTCCAGACAGCCCATTCTATCCTTGGGTTGTGGTGGACCCACTTGTGGACTTCTGGACCACTCCAGAATCCTCCGGATCCTTCTGGAAGCTTCCCGGTACAATACCGAAAAAATTGCAGCTTTTCCTGGAACCCAAAATATGACTTCCCATATATAAATATTTACCTCTTGACCATTCCGAGACTCCTCATGACGTTCGGGACCTCATCTGGGACACCGAAGAACATTTGGTTACCACTCATAAAATATCCCAATACTACTCTAGCGTCAACGAACGTTAAGCGTGCGACCCTGCGGGTTCGAGGATTATGTAGTCATGACCGAGACACCTCTCCGGTCGATAACCAATAGCGGGACCTGGATGCCCATATTGATTCCTATATATTCCATGAAGATCTTTTCTCAGTTGAACCTTTATGAAAAGATATGTAATTCCCTTTGTCTGTCGGTATGTTACTTGCCCGAGATTCGATCATCGGTATCTCTATACCTAGTTCATCTCGTTACTGGCAAGTCTTTTTACTTTTTCAATAATACATCATCTTGTAACTAACTCCTTAGTCAGTCTGCTTGCAAGCTTCTTGTGATGCTGTATTACCGAGAGGGCCCAGGTATACCTCTCCGTTACATGGCGTGACAAATCCCAATCTCGATTCACGCCAACTCAACAGACACCTTCGGAGATACCTGTAGAGCATCTTTATGATCACCTAGTTATGTTGTGACATTTGATATCACAAAAGGTATTCCTTCGGTATCCGAGATTTGCATGATCTCATGGTCAAAGAAACATGTATTTGACATTAAGAAATAGTAGCAATAAACTGAAAGATCGTATGCTATGCTAACGGTTGGGTCTTGTCCATCACATCATTCTCCTAATGATGTGATCCCGTTATCAAATGACAACTCATGTCTATGGTTAGGAAACCTTAACCATCTTTGATCATCGAGCTAGTCTAGTAGAGGCTCACTAGGGACATGGTATTTGTTTATGTATTCACACATGTATTTAAGTTTCTGGTCAATACAATTCTAGCATGAATAATAAACTTTTATCATGATAAGGAAATATAATAATAACAACTTTATTATTGCCTCTGGGCATATTTCCATCAATGGCCTCCTCAATCACTTCAGGGCCCAGCTCCGGTGCTTGGGGTGTCTCTTTTGGTCCATAAAAAATCACAGTAAATTTTTAGCCCATTCCGAGAACTTTTATTTCTACACAAAAAACAACACCAAGGTAGTTCTGCTGAAAACAATGTTAGTCCGGGTTAGTTCTAATCAAATCATACCAAAACCAAATAAAATTGTTGTAAACATGGCATGCATACTTCAAAAATAATAGATACATTGGAGAAGTATCACAGGACAACGCCGTGGTGACGGTGGTGGTGAACTAGAGGAGATTAGAACCACACTAGGATTCTAATTATGAGGATTAGAGGTAGATAGGGCTAGCTCTAATTAGTCAACTAGGACCAACTAGAGGAGGCTCAAAAACTTGTGTTCTATGGGTAGTAACATGGAGAGGAGGCCTCCCCAAAGACGGTTTGGAATGCAAAGATGAGTCCATATCGAACTCCAGGGCTAAATGCCACGGTTTCCGATGTTTACATAGACACCACGGACTCTGGCGTCTATCCTAGGGGTAGATTCCATGAACCTTGGCGTCTAGACCATGCCTTCCATACAACTCCTTTGTGCACCGACCTGGAGATTGGGACCTCGATCAAGGTAAAGAGTCGGGTTTTGAACCTAAGTTTGATTGTGTTAAATCTTTTATGAATACCGATGTTTTCCAAGTTTAGCACTAAATATGGACTTGACTCTGAGATAGTAGCTTCCTTCTGTGAATCTTTTGCTACTCATGCTGATCTCCCCAAGGAGAAATGGTTTAAATATCACCCACCAATTAAAGAAGAAATTAAAGAACGGTAAAATCTAAAGAAGAAACTATCATTTACAATGTTGATCCCGTTGTTCCCACTACTTATATTGAAAAGCCACCTTTCCCTGTTAGGATGAAGGAACATGCTAAAGCTTCAACTGTGGTTAACAAAAGTTATGTTATAACACCCAAACCATCTAAAAAAATTAGAGTTGAACCTAGTGTTGCTATGGTTAAATATCTCTTATTCGACAATATTGATGGGCATGTTATTTACTTTTGTGATGAAGCTTCAAGAATTGCCAAACCTGATAAAAAGGATAAACATAGACCAGTTATTAGCATGCATGTTGTCTCAGTTAAGATAGGAGAACACTGTTATCATGGGTTATGTGACCTAGGTGCTAGTGTGAGCACTATTCCTTTTTCTTTATATAAAGAAACTAAGGATGAAAGCACCTGCTGAAATAGAAGGCATAGATGTCACTATTAAACTTGCTAATAGAGATACTATATCACAAATTGGGATTCTTAGAGATGTTGAAGTCTTATGTGGGAAAATAAAATACCCAACTGATTTTCTTGTTCTTAGCTCCCCACAAGATGACTTTGTCCCATTATTTTTGGTAGACCTTTCTTGAACACCATCAATGCCAAAATAGATTGTGAGAAACAAACTATCGATGTTAGCTTTGGTGATGAATCTCATGAATTTAATTTTTCCAAGTTTAGTAGACAACCTCATAAGAAAGATTTGCCTAGTAAGTATGAAATAATTGGTCTTGCTTCTATTGTTGTACCTCCTACTGATCCTTTGGAACAATACTTGCTAGACCATGAAAATGGTTTGCATATGCGCGAAAGAAATGAAATAGATAGAATCTTTTTCGAAGAACAACATCTGCTTAAACATAATTTGCATATTGAAACTCTAGGAGGTCCTACTCCACCTAAAGGTGATCCTGCATTTGAATTAAAACAATTGCCATACACTTTGAAATTTGCTTATCTTGATGAGAAGAAGATATATCCTGTTATTATTAGTGCTAACCTTTCAGAACATGAAGAAGAAAGATTATTGAAATTTCTAACGAAGCACAAGGCTGTTATTGGATGTACTCTTGATGATCTTAAGGGCATTAGTCCCACTCTATGTCAGCACAAGATTAATACAGAACATGATGTTAAACCGGTTGTTGATCTCCAACGTTAGTTAAATCCGAAAATGAAAGAAGTAGTAAGAATGGAAATATTGAAACTTCTGGAAGCAGGTATAATCTATCCTATAGCTAATAATAGATAGGTAAGTCCTATTCATTGTGTACCTAAGAAGGGAGGTATTACTGTTGTTCCTAATGATAAGAATGAGCTCATTCCACAAAGAATTGTCATGTGATATAGAATGGTAATTGATTATAGAAAATTAAAAAAAGCAACTAGAAAAGATCATTACCCTCTGCCTTTTATCGATCAAATGTTAGAAAGATTATCTAAGCACACACATTTTTTGCTTTCTTGATGGATACTCTGGTTTTTCAGAAATACCAGTTTTACAAACTGATCAAGAAAAGACCACTTTTACTTGTCCTGTTGGAACTTTTTCTTATAGACGTATGCCTTTTGGTTTATGTAATACACCTGCTACCTTTCAAAGATGTATGACTGCTATATTCTCTGATTTTTGTGAAAAGATTGTTGAGGTTTTCACATATGACTTTTCTGTTTATGGGAAGTCTTTTGATGATTCTTTAAGCAATCGTGATCGAGTTTTGCAGAGATGTGAACAAACAAATCTTGTCTTGAATTGGGAGAAGTGCCACTTTTTATGGTTAACGAAGGTATTGTTTTGGGCCATAAAATTTCTGAAAAAGGCATTGAGGTAGACAAAGCCAAGGTTGATGCAATTGAGAAAATGTCATGCCCTAAAGATATCAAAGGTATTCACAGTTTCCTCGGTCATGCTGGTTTCTATAGGTGGTTTATCAAAGATTTCTCTAAAATTTCTAGGCCTCTTACGAATCTTTTACAAAAAGGATATTACCTTTGTGTTTGATGATGATTGTTTAGAAGCCTTTGAAACAGTAAAGAAAGCCTTAATTACTGCACCTATTGTTCAACCACCTGATTGGAACTTGCCTTTTGAGATTATGTCTGATGCTAGTGATTATGTTGTTGGTGCTATTCTAGGACAAAGAGTTGATAAGAAACTAAATGTTCTTCATTATGCTACTAAACCTCTAGACAGTGCTCAACAAAATTATGCTACTACTGAAAAAGAATTCTTAACAGTGTTGTTTGGTTGTGATAAATTCATATCTTACATTGTTGATTCTAAAGTGATTGTTCACACCGATCATGTTGCTATAAAATATCTTAAGGAAAAGAAAGATGCTAAACCTAGACTCATTAGATGGGTTTTGCTGCTACAAGAATTTGATTTACATATTACTAATAGGAAAGGAGCAGAGAACCCCGTAGCTGATAACTTGTCTAGGCTTGAAAATATTCTTGATGACCCACAACCTATTAATGATAGCTTTCCTGATGAACAACTAGCTGCGATAAATGTTTCTAATAGTACACCTTGGTATGCTGACTATGCTAATAATATTGTTGCTAAATACATACCACCTAGCTTCACATACCAACACAAGAAAAAATTCTTCTATGATTTAAGACATTAGTTTTGGGATGACCCACATCTTTATAAAGAAGGAGTAGATGGTATTATTAGACATTGTGTACCTGAGCATGAACATGAACAAATCCTATGGAAATTTTACTCTAAAGCTTATGGAGGACATCACGCGGGAGACAGAACCGCTCATAAGGTATTGCAATCTGGTTTTTATTTGCCCACCCTCTTCAAAGATGCCCGTAAGTTTGTATCGTCTTGTGATGAATGACAAAGAATAGGTAATATCGGTAAGAATCAAGAACTGCCTATGAATTATTCACTTGATGTTGAACCATTTGATGTTTGGGATTTGATCTCATGAGACCTTTTCCTTCCTCTAATGGGTATACAAATATTTTGGTTGCTGTTGATTATGTTACTAAGTGGGTAGAAGTTATTCCAACCAGTAGTGCTGATCACAACACCTCTATTAAAATGCTTAAGGAAGTTATTTTCCCAAGGTTTGGAGTCTCTAGATATTTAATGACTAATGGTGGTTCACACTTTATTCATGGTGCTTTCCATAAAATGCTTGCTAAGTATGATGTTAATCATAGAATTGCATCACCTTGTCATCCTCAGTCTAGTGGTCAAGTTGAACTTAGCAATAGAGAAATAAAACTAATCTTACAAAATACTGTCAATAGGAACCGGAAAATTGGTCTAAGAAATTAGATGATGCACTCTGGGCTTATAGAATAACTTATAAAAATCCTATGGGTATGTCTCCATATAAAATGGTTTATGGAAAAGCTTGTCATTTGCCTCTTGAGTTAGTACATAAAGCATATTGGGCAATTAAAGAACTCAACTATGATTTCAAACTTGCTGGTGAAAAGAGGTTATTTGCCATTAGCTCATTAGATGAATGGAGATCCCAGGCTTATGAAAATGCAAATTATTCAAAGAAAAAGTTAGAAGATGGCATGACAAAAGAATCCAAAAGCGTGAGTTCAAAGTTGGAGAATATGTTCTTTTGTACAACTCTCATTTCAGATTCTTTGCAGGAAAACTCCTCTCCAAATGGGAGGGACCCTATGTCATCGAGGAGGTCTATCGGTCCAAAGCTATTAAAATAAATAATGCCGAAGGTACTAACCCGAAGGTTGTCAATGGGCAACGAATAAAACACTATATCTCAGGTATGCCCATTAATGTTGAAAGCAATATTATCCAAACTTTGACACCGGAAGAACACATAAAGGAAACCTTCCGGAACACTCCAGAATCATGAAAAGGGGGAGGTACGTGATACGGTAAGTAAATGGACTCCGAAAAATCTGCAAAAATATTTTTTGTGAGTTTTGGAATACTTTTAAAAAAATAGGAAAATAAGAAACTTCCAGCAAAATGACCCTAGTGGGCACGATACACCAGGGCGCGCCTGGCATGCCAGACGCGCCCAGGTGGGTTGTGCCCACCTCGGGTACTTTCCGGACTCCGTTTTTCTTCCGTTCTGCTTGTTCCCCAAGATAAAAAAAATCTTTATATACCTCCCGAACCTGTTGACCTCCGTATCACGGAGAAATCTCCTATTTTCTTTTCTTACTGTTTTCTGTCAGATCCAATCCATCATGGCCGCTTCAAGCTCCTCCACGGACAAGTTCTTCAACAATGTCATTAACCCATATTTGCGGGATGTGATGCAGCACCCTCAAGCTATCCAGATGCGCGATCGGGTGCTGCACATCCGCGATGTGCAAGGACCCAAGGGGACTAGATCCGTGGAGGCCAGGCTTGAAGCTATGGAGCAGGACATCTCGAGTGCAAGGGGATGGTGGAACGCGGGCTTAATGCTAATCACCTCATGATCGCGGACTACACCCATGATCTCAAGGTGGATGAAAAAATCCATAAAAGACATCATCTTCTCCCTCAAGGAGCAAATCAACTTCCTCCATAGCCAGATCCACGACCTTCAAAGCCAAGTCTCTAAATATGAGGCAAGGTTTAAAGGTATGAGTTTGACTGCTAGTTGCAGAATCCGGGAGCCCACTCCTCCTCTTATGAAGGTGAGCCTCTGCCGTGGAAACCCGAGGACAAGAAACCTTCTACTTCATCACCACCACCTCCTTCTTCACCACCAAAATAAAACTTAGTATCGGGTATGGGCACTCCCCTTGGCTTTCGCCAAGCTTGGGGAGGTGCCCTGATATCGTATCATCTCCACTATCTATTGCATTTACTTTCTTAGTTCAATTCATGGTTATCTTTTGCTATTAGATGAATAAAAGTTTAGTTTGATCCTTTCTTTTGGTGAGTTTGCTTAGTGATCAATTTTTGTAATCGTGTGCGAGATATATAATAAAGTTTGGTTTGAGTTTTTCCTTCTTTACTCTCTTGTTTCAATAAAAAGAAAGGAAATAAAAGAAAAAGATATTATGCTCATCTTATGGTAAGTGATGACATTACACAAAGAAAGGTATAAGTAGAAAATTTTATTGTAGATTGACAAACATAGCATTAGTCAATGATGCAACTCATGAAAGAATTAATAAGGGAAGAGAAGATTCACATATAAATAAACCATCCTGGAAATCTTTTATGATTGTGAGCACCCATAAAAATATTATATGCCAAAATTGTTGACGTTGGACAAGGAAGACAACTTAACGATTTATGTTTGTTCACATTCACATAGAAGCGATATTGTTATAGATCCTTCAACATGTGGTGCTTGCCCCTATCTTTGCTAGCCAAAAACTCTGCACTAAGTAGAGATACTACTTGTGCATCCAAAACCTTTAAACCCAAATCTTGTATGAGAGTCCACCATACCTACCTATGGATTGAGTAAGATCCTTCAAGTAAGTTGTCATAGGTGCAAAAACGGCAATAAAAATTGCTTTTAAAAGTGTGAAATCATTTACTGTAAGGGAAAATTGAGTGTTGTACGAACTTGTCATGGTGAAGAATAAAAGCGACACACTGCATAATAAAGGTTGCCATCACAAGGGGCAATATAACGTGATGTTCTCTTGCACTAAGGGGTTGAGCATAGAAACAAAAAGTGCATGGCAACCTCTGCTTCCCTCTGTGAAGGGCCTATCTTTTACTTTCATTTAAGAGTCAAAGGTTTTCTCTCTATTCCTTTTATTTTTCTCCTTTGGCAATCATCATGTTGTGAGGAAAGATCTAGGCACATATATCCAGTTGAATATGGGTAGCATGAGTTATTATTGTTGACATCACCCTTGAGGTGAGTGAGTTGGGAGGCGAAACCATAAGCCCCTATCTTTCAATGTGTCCGGTTGAAATGTTTTGCTCACATGTATGCGGTGAGCGTTAGCAATCATAGAAGACTAAAAGATGGTTGAGTATGTGGACTTTCCTAAAGGCACTGATACGGACCCTTCCTGAAAAGATGATGAATTGTAGTTGCAAAGTTGACTGAGAACATAGTTTGCAGGTTTCCAATAGAGTTTATGCTTTGTACTTCAATGTTGTGATAAATTGTTCTATGATAAGAGTTCTATGATAAAAGTTTTATGCTAAAGTTTGTTGCTGTTATAATAAGTCACATGATGCTGCTATGTCCGTATTTTTGTTTTATCTACACCTCTCTCTCTAAGCATGTGGACAAGTTTTTTTATTTCTGTTTTCGCTTGAGGACAAGCAAGGTCTAAGCTTGGGGGAGTTGATACGTCCATTTTGCATAATGTTTTCCTACTATTATTTATGTTGGTTTATTCTATAATTATGCTTTTTGGAGTAATTCTAATGCCTTTTCTCTCATAATATGCAAGGTATGCACAAAAGGGGAGAATTCTGGCAGTTGGAAATCTGGACCTGAAAAAGGCTACGTCAAGCTACCTATTCTGCACAACTCCAAATGAGCTGGAACTTCCTGAGGATTTTTTATGGATTTTTTAAGAATTATTGGAGCAAATAAGTACCAGAGGTGGGCCATCAGGTGGGCACAACCCATCTGGGCGCGCCAGGAGGCCCAGGCGCGCCCTGGTGGGTGATGCCCTCCTCGGCCCACCTCCAGTGCCCATCTTCTTGTATATAAGTCATTTTGACCTAGAAAAAATGAGGAGAGGACTTTTGGGACAAAGCATCACTTCCTCGAGGCGAAACTTGGGCAGGAGCACTTTTGCCCTCAGGCGGAGCGATTCCGTCGGGGGAACTTCCCTCCCGGGGGGGGGGGGGAATCATCGTCATCATCATCACCAACAACTCTCCCATCTTGGGGAGGGCTATCTTCATCAACATCTTCAACAACACCAACTCCTCTCAAACCCTAGTTCATCTCTTGTGTTCAATCTTTGTACCAAAACTATAGATTGGTGCTTGTGGGTGACTAGTAGTGTTGATTACTATATGGTTTATTTGGTGGAAGATTATATGTTCAAATCCATTGTGCTATTTAATACCCCTCTGATCTTGAGCATGATTATCATTTGTGAGTAGTTACTTTTGTTCTTGAGGTCACGGGAGAAATCATGTTGCAAGTAATCATGTGAACTTGATATGTGTTCGATATTTTGATGATATGTATGTTGTCATTCTCTTAGTGGTGTCATGTGAACGTCGACTACATGACACTTCACCATATTTGGGCCCAAGGGAATGCATTGTGGAGTAGTTATTAGATGGTGTGTTGCGAGAGTGACAGAATCTTAAACTCCAGTTTATGCACTATTCTGTAAGGGACCGATTGGATCCAAAAGTTTAATGCTATGGTTAGAATTTATTCTTAATACTTTTCTCGTAGTTGCAGATGCTTGCGAGAGGGTTAATCATAAGTAGGATGTTTGTTCAAGTAAAAAAAGCACCTAAGGACCGGTCCACCCACATAACAAATTATCAAAGTACCGAACATGAATTAAGCCAAGATGATGAAAGTGACTAGATGAAATTCCCTTGTACCCTCAAGAACACTTTGCTTATCATAAGAGACAGTTTTGGACTGTCCTTTGCCTCAAAAGGATTGGGATACCTTTCTGCACCTTTGTTACTACTTTCGTTACTTGCTCGTTACAAATTATCTTGCTATCAAACTACTCTGCCACTTTCAATTTAGCACTTGCAGACATTACCTTGCTGAAAACAACTTGTCATTTACTTATGCTCCTTGTTGGGTTCGACACTCTTACTTATTGAAAAGGCTACAATTGACCCCATATACTTGTGGCTCATCAAGGGCCCGTATGGTGGTCGTGTCCTCCCCAAGCGTGGCTGCCTACGGCGAGAGTGCCGCCGCATCCGCATTGAGTGCGACCGCATCCGCCAAGAGGGTGCCTGCGACAGCCGACAGGGCAGTTGTAGCAGCTGAGACGACTGCAGTAGCTACTGCGACGGTGGCAGAAGTAGCTACCATCCGTGCCACCGATGCCGCCCTGGCCCGGGTCGAGGCCATATGTTGTAGGGTGGAACCCTAAGTGAAGATCTTTCACGAATTGGAGGGGGAATCCCAAGAACATGATGGACACAAGAGAGAAAACAAGAGGAACACTCAAGAACAAGTCCAATCACACATCCACTAGACCAACAAACACACAAGATCCGCAAGGTACATGAACAATCAAAGGGAAACAAGATACATCGTAGATTTCATCCCAAATCCTATGAAGGAGATGAGGGCTGGATGATTCACTTGGGGAATCCTTCTCCCTTAGGAGGGCTTGATGATCCTATGGATCCTTCTCCCTTAGGAGGGCTTGATGATCCTAGGGATCCTTCTCCCTTAGGAGGAAACCCACAAGGGGAGATACATGAGCTAAGCTCTATGATTTGTGTGTATTCTTAGCTATCCTCTAAATGAGCTAGGTGGAAGGTACTTATAGTCTAGGGACGAAATAGAGGGAGAGAGAATACAAAGGTCCAAAATGACCCTAATGCACGCAGTCATCCACGGAACTGTCCGGGCACCCGGGGTAAAACCGGCCGGGCACCCGGACCGGTCAGGGCCAACACCCGAGGGGTGGCTGAAGGGGGGCCGGGCACCCGGGGTTTGACAGACTAGGCACCCGGGGGTGCTGCCGGCGTCCAGGGGGAAGAGGCCGGGCACCTGGGGCCAAAAGTGCGGGCACCCGGGCGGGCGGCCTGTGGCGTGGTGGCTGGCCGGGCACCCGGGGCCTCAAGGCCGGGCACCCGGGGTGGCCTGGGCCGCGCTGGGCCAAGAGAGGCCGGGCACCCGGGGCTGTAGGCCGGCCACCTGGGGCCGGCTAGAGCTGCACCAGGGAGGGGCCGGGTGAGGGAGTCCTGGATTAGGGGGTATCCGGACAGCCGGACTATATACCTTGGCCGGACTGTTGGACGGTGAAGATACAAGACTCAAGACTTCGTCCTCTGTCTGGATGGGACTCTCCTTTGCGTGGAATTCAAGCTTGGCGATCCGGATATTAGATCTCCTTCTTTGTAACCGACCTTGTGTAAACCCTAGCCCCCTCCCCCCCCCCGATGTCTATATAAACCGGAGGGTTCAGTCCATAGAGACACAATCATAATCATCATAGGCTAGCTTCTAGGGTTTAGCCTCTATGATCTCATGGTAGATCAACTCTTGTAATTCTCATATCATCAAGATCAATCAAGCAGGAAGTAGGGCTTAGCTCCATCGAGAGGGCTCGAACCTGCGTCAAACATTGTGTCCCTTGCTTCATGTTACCATTAGCCTTAGACGCACAGATCGGGACCCCCTACCTGAGATCCGCCAGTTTTGACACCGACATTGGTGCTTTCATTGAGAGTTCCTCTGTGTCGTCGCTGCAAGGCTTGAGGGCTCCTTCAATCATCAACAACAACGCGGTCCAGGGTGAGACTTTTCTCCCTGGACAAATCTTCGTGTTCGCCGGCTTTGCACTACGGGCCAATTCGCTTGGCCATCTGGAGCAGATCGACAGCCACGCCCCTGACTAGCAGGTCAGGTTTGGAAACTTGAACTACACGGCCGATATCCGTGGAGACTTGATCTTCGACGGATTCGGGCCTATGCCAAGAGCGCCGAACAGTCACGACGAGCATAGCTTAGACCTGCTGTCGGACAATACTCGGGATATTGCACCTGCAGGAGCTCCGGACCTAAATCCAGGGCAGATTGCGTTGTCTGAGGACGGGTGGATGGACCCTGCCCCGGAGGCTGCACAACCATCGGCGGTAGAGACGAACACAGACTTCACCCCCGAGGAAGCATGTGTCATCGGACCCCCGGACTCATGTCCGGCTGTATGTTCCGAACCGCGCGCCCTCGAGCCCGCCGAATCTGGTTGGGCTCCGGTAATTGAGTTCACTGTTGTGCATATCTTCCAGCACTCGCCCTTTGGTGACATGCCAAACTCATTAAAATCTCTCTCTTTGTCAGGAGACTACTGGCCGAATTATGTACGGCTCGAGTGGGAAGCAGGCAATGGGGAAATTCGTTGCCCACCCACCACCAACTTCATTGCCACTGTCGATGATTTGACCGACATGCTTGACTTCGACTCTGAAGACATCGCCGGTGTGGACGACAATGTAGGAGAAGAACAGGAACCACCGCCCACGGGGCGCTGGACAGCCACCTCCTCATATGATATATATATGGTGGACACTCCCAAAGAAACCAATGGCGATGAGGCAATGGAAGATAGCCCCTCAAGGAAGAAGGCAAAGTATGAACGTCATCAGCGCTGCTCCAAGCCCTGCCACAACAATACCGGCACAGGAGTCAAAAACAATCCGGATGGCGCCAAAGATGAATACAATCCCAATCAACCTGCCTTCGAGTAGGCCGGACAGGGGATGGACGGATACTTGGAGGAGCACAACTACATGCCCCCCTCAAAAGACGAGGTGAGCCTCGGTGACGATAAATTTGGCGTGCCTAAGGATTCCGAAGAGCAAGTTCCCTTTAAGTGACGGCTTATCGCCATGGAGAAAAGCCTGAAAAAGAAGCAACAGCAGCTCAAAGCTGACCAAGATTTTCTCACAGACAGATGGACCAAGGTCCTGGCAATCGAGGAATACAGACTCGACCGCCCCGCCAAAAGGTACACAAAGCACAATTCGCCATCTCAACCTAAGAAGGAGGCCCTAAAGTCCACACCCCGACGCCAATACACCACGGTCAGGGGCAATACGCAGGAAACGCGAGGCAGCATCCATAAACCTTGACGCAACACACATAAGCATCACAAAAATAATGATGACGACCAAGACAAGGGAGTTGGTGCCGAATTCTGCGAGCCCCAGTCCGGTCAGCGGAAACAAAACAGCTCAGGCCCATCCGGCCCGAGCAGGATACTCGACCAACCATGCCAAATTCATGGTACCCCTAGAGTGGCGGCCAAGCATACCAATAGAGAATGTCGGATCCTCAAAACAAAACGGCCGGTCGGGCGTTAGAAACAATCAAAGGAGGTCTCCAACAACGAGAAGCCCAGACCACCAAACATGGTGAGGTCAAAGGAAGATCCTCGGCAGTACAAAAATACGGCCAACCATCTCCGATCACATCGACCATCTGGACAATATCAACCATAGAAATTTAATTGCACTTACTATCAACCCAATAGTTTGTGGGTTCCATCCCACACGAGCCCCTATGGGCATAAACATCAGCCCAAACTCGTTGCGCCAGGACAAAATTTGCCAGATAGGTATTGACCGCTCGAGGATAAAACCCATTAATAACATCTTCTAAAAGATGCCATCCCATGTGCAAAGGCCAAGTTTTACAGGCCCACCACCCTGGAGGTTGTCTTTGGATCACCAAACAAATACCATGCCGAAGAATAAGTCTTTGACATTGTCCCCTTATACAGTAACTACCATATACTATGGGGATGAACCACGTTGGCTAGACTCAATGCGGTACAACATCAGGCCAAATCCACGTGACATGGTCACAATTATGGGCAAGGCCGCACTCCATCCTAAGAGTGGAAACTATACCGCCGTTGATATAGCAAGTTGTGCCCGTTTATCGAACTTCGATTCAGCAGCCAACCACTCGGACACCAATTGTGGAGTCCGAGCTACTTTACGACATGATAGCCTGGCTCGACCAGGCCCCGATCAGACACCCGCGGTTCAACCACCATATGGCATGCAACTGCCTCTAAGCATTTGCCTTTACAGACTGACTTTTGCGCAGAACAGGACTGGCGACATGGAATCAGCTCGGACGCACAAGGCGGGAACACATAAGTACCCTCCAAGGAGACAGTCTGGATACACTTCGGATCCACACACAACCTCCTCTAGTCCGGCCATGACAGGTTCCGCCAGCACACCTCTTTTCATAAGCATAGACCATACTCATATGCATAGACATGTCACTCTACTACAATACATAGACTAAAACAACACTCACCGGCCGTCGTTCCTCATTGACGCTCTTTTCTTCGTCATAACGGCACCCTCACATAGTGTCATGCCCCACTATGCCAGGGGCTTCATAGTACTCATAATATGGCAACAAAGTCCGGCCACCTTTTCGGTCGCTCGGCACCCCGAACTTATAGCACTATATGCATCAGCTTCGAATCATGTCTTGGGTCATTAGTTGGGTTTGCCCGGCTCCCATGTTTTGGTACCTTACGTTCCGCTCCATCGGCTAAGGTAGCGCTGGGAGAACTACTGCGATTGTGTCCCGGTTCTTCCGGATGAGCACCTCAGTAGAGAAAGCCAAAAACTGACTGTCATGATACGGCGAGAGCTGGTCAGCTGTTTGAGAGAATGTAAGATCTTTAAAGATTTATTCCGCACAATGCCATAATAAATGCAGAGTACGACGGATCGGTTTTCCGATCAGGCGCCGTTAGAGCCCCTCGTACGGTCTTCCAAACACCAGGGGCTGCGCCTACCATACTTGAATTCCTATGGCTAAGTGAGAGTGATAAAGCCCTATAGTCTGATTGCCTGGTTCGTGGTGATGAACACCTCCTTAAAGGACCCAACAATGGGATAAAGAGTGTTCAGGTATGTCCCGAACACCCCTGTACTTTCTACGTGGGGGCAGAAGCCAACGACTGGCCAACTCTCGGGATTTACAAATACTAAACGGCCGCACAGGAAGAAAAAACTTTCATATAACAGGCAATACATAATAACAGTGTCATTATCCCGCATTACAAAGGACGGCATGACTGCCTTCAGGGAAATATAGTGTCTTTGGTACACTGTTCCGCCACAAGGCGAGCTCCTTTCAGGACACCCTCATAATACAATTCAGGCTTGCGATGCTCCTTACTCTCCGGTGGTCCCTCAGTCATTAGCTTTTCAGCATCAATCTTCCCCTAGTGCACCTTCGCGTGGGCAAATGCCATGCGTGCACCTTCTATACAGACCGACCGCTTAATGACTTTGAGCCGAGGGCAAGCACCAACAATACGCTTCACGAGTCTGAAGTAACTGCTCGGAATCGGCTCAGCAGGCCACAGCCGGACAACTAAGTCCTTCATGGCTAGTTCGGCCGCCTGGTGCAGTTTGACCAGCTGCTTCAGCTGATCGATAAAGGGCACCGGATAATTAGGCGCCAAAAACTGCAACCATAATTGCTTCTCCACAGACTTCTTCTCTTCAGTCCGGTAGAATTGGGCAGCATCAGATATGCTGCGCGGCAGGTCCGCAAACTCCCCTAGAGAAACAATAATTTAGTTTGTTGCTTAGAGTTCCTCCCATTACTATGCCAAAAATGCTTTGAGTACAAAAAGCCTTACCAGCCGCAACCCTCCGTGCCTCCTCGATGTCCTTCAGAGCACCTCAGGCTTCTTCCCGAGCATCATCTACGGCTTGGAGAGCTTGGGCGAGTTCGGACTCATTCCCTGCTAGACTCTGCTCTATGGTCTCACTCTTCTTCACGGCCTCCTGGAGCTCATGCTCAGCTTCAATGACCCTGGCCTCGTGCTTCTCGTGAAGAGCCTGCTCTACGGCGGCCTTCTTGTCGGCTTCGGCCACAGCCTTCTTCAGTATCGCAATTTTGGCACTCGCTCCTAAAGCATACAATACAAATATTTTCATCAGGCACAACTACTCATTCGTGCAGAACTTAGGACAAGGTTTCAACATACCTTGCTTGTCCTCCAACTGCTTCTTCACGCGGCCAAGTTCTTCTTCGGCCCATTCCAGACTCTGATTTAGTCCGGACACCTCCGCATTATGAGAGGCAGTCGTCGCTACAGACGCCTGTTTTCAAACAAAGGGATATATGTCATTCTGCGAAACGGAAATTTGATCCCCTGTCCGGCTCTCTCTCTTTCACCGGACAGTGCATCAGGGGCTACTACTCATACTATGACAATCTTCAAAGGTTTCTAAAAACATACCTCAAAGCCTTTTATAAGGCTAAGGCAGGATTCATTCAGTCCGCTCTCAGCGAACTGAATCTTTTCAATCACCGCACCATGAGGGCGCGATGTTCATCAATGATGGATGCACTCTTTAGCGTTGTCGATAGGCCGCCCGGCAACTCTGCTTGGATAGAGGTTGCTGGCGGAGCGGGCTTGCCTCCCTCCGTCAAGGGGGAGACTGCTCACCCGATCTTGGAGCTTTAAAAGTCTCCAAGACCGTGTCCGGCTGCGGGCCGAATCTAAGATCGCCCCCGCCGTCGACGAGCATGGGAACCGCTGCTCCCATGTGTCCGGCCCCAGAGATATGCCCTCCCTGGTCCAGGTCCCGCTGAGACGACACCTCGGTGTCGCGCCTAGGCTTCAGGGAAGGGGCATTTGGAGGCGTCTCGCTCTCCAGGGCATCTGAGCTCAGCGAATCCTCTGATGAGGACTGTCCGGCGTGGGACCTCGCCGTGCTGCACAAAGTATGGCGACAATTAAACTACTATATCCTAATAACTCCGGGCAGGTAGGCGTGTTCAGATTTCATGTACTCACGACTTTACCAGGGGCTGGGCCCTGGGATCCTACTCCAGGCTGCTATTAGCAGCCGTGGTGGACGCCTCCGGGAGGGAACTTTTTCCCCTGAGGGAGTCCTGGATTAGGGGGTATCCGGATAGCCGGACTATATACTTTGGCCGGACTGTTGGACCGTGAAGATACAAGACTCAAGACTTCGTCCCGTGTCCGTATGGGACTCTCCTTTGCGTGGAAGACAAGCTTGGCGATCCGGATATTATATTTCCTTCTTTGTAACCGACTCCATGTAAACCCTAGCCCTCTCTGGTGTCTATATAAACCTGAGGGTTTAGTCCTTAGGTACAGAATCATAGTCATCATAGGCTAGCTTCTAGGGTTTAGCCTCTACGATCTCGTGGTAGATCAACTCTTGTAATACCCATATCATCAATATCAATCAAGCAGGAAGTAGGGCTTTACCTCCATCGAGAGGGCCCGAACCTGGGTAAAACATCGTGTCCCTTGCCTCCTGTTACCATTGGCCTTAGATGCATAGATCGGGACCCCCTACCCGAGATTCATCGGTTTTGACACCGACATTGGTGCTTTCATTGAGAGTTCCTTTGTGTCGTGGCGACGAGGCTTAATGGCTCCTTCAATCATCAACAACATGGTCCAGGGTGAGACCTTTCTCCCCGGACAGATCTTCGTGTTCGGCGGCTTCGCACTGCGGGCCAATTCGCTTGGCATTCTGGAGCGGATTGACAGCTACGCCCCTGGCCATGAGGTCAGGTTCGGAAACTTCAACTACACGACCGATATCCGCGGAGACTTGATCTTCAACGGATTCGGGCCTGCGCCAGGAGCGCCGGACAGTCACGATGAGCACGGCTTAGACCTGCTGTCGGACAATGCTCGGGATATTGCCCCTGCTGGAATCTCGGACCTAAATCCGGGGCAGATTGCGTCGCCCAAGGACAGGTGGATGGACCCCGCCCCGGAGGCCGCACACCTATCAATGGTAGAGCCGAACACAGACTTCACCCCCAAGGAAGCCTGTGACACCGGACCCCCAGACTCGTATCCGGCTGTAGGTTCCAGTCCGCGCACCCCCGAGCCCGCCGAATCTGGTTGGGCTCCGGTAATGGAGTTTACCGCTGCGGATATCTTCCAGTACTCACCCTTTGGCGACATGCTGAACTCATTAAAGTCTCTCTCTTTGTCAGAAGACTCTTGGCCGAACTATGTCCGGCTCAAGGGGGAAGAAGGCGACGAAGAGATCCGTTGCCCACCCACCACCCACTTCATAGCCTCTGTCGACGATGTATCAGACATGCTTGACTTCGGCTCCGATGATACTGATGGTATGGACGTCGGCGCAGGAGACAATTCAGAACCAACGGGGCGCTGGAACGCCACCTCGTCATACGATATATACATGGTGGATATGCCTAAGGAGGACGACGGCGACAAATCGGAGGATAAAACCCCCAGACAAAAGCCAAAACGACAGCGCAGACGCCGCTCCAAGTCCAGCAACAGTAAAAATAGCGATAACAGCGCTAGAAAGATTGACACCCCAGTCAACTCCGAAGGCAACAACGACCATATGGACCTAGCACTGGAGCAGGATGAGCCAGGTCACGCCGAACACAGCTCGGAGCAGACGCCCGATCACAATGATCCCGAGGGACGAACTCATCAAACCGCCCTGGGACAAGAGCACAGTCCGGATGACGATGCATTCATCATCCCGGAAACACGCTTGGGACGAGATAACCTCCACAGAAGGCTTATGGCCACTGCGAGAAGTCTAAAGAAGCAGAAGCAAAGGCTTAAGGCCGCACAGGAAATGCTCAATCGCAGATGGAATAAAGTGCTAGACACTAAAGAAACGTACGGCGACGATCGCCATGCAAAGAGCTATCCAAAACGAAAGCTGCTGCCAAAATTCGATGATAAGGCCGTTCCGCCAAAGAACAATATGGCCAGGAGGCCGGACAAACCTCTTTGTAACCGCAATAGAACAGCTACCGACGCCGCACACGATTTATGCGAGCTCCTGGAAAAAAAGGCCGGCGCGGCTAGGTTCATCTATGGATCTAGAGGACACACCCCAGCGCAGGACTATGGTCACCAAAATGATCATACGGATCGGATACCAGTTCAGAATCAGCACCAGACACAACAATAGCCTACAACATGCCACAACACGTCCAAATACAGAGGGGCTGCTCACCCCATGTGCTTCACCGAAGAGGTGCTGGACCATGAATTTCCACAGGGTTTTAAACCTGTGAACATAGAGGCATACGACAGAACGACAGACCCCGGGGTCTGGATTGAGGATTTTATCCTGCATATCCACATGGCTCGATGGGACGACCTAGACGCCATCAAATACCTTCCCCTCAAGTTGAAGGGACCACCTCGACACTGGTTGAAAAGCCTCCCAGAAAATTCAATTGGAAGTTGGGAGGAACTCAAGGATGCTTTCAGGGCCAATTTTCAAGGGACCCACGTCCGGCCACCGGATGCGGACGATTTAAGTCACATAATTCAACAGCCCGGAGAGTCCGCCCGCAAGTTTTGGAACAGATTCCTCACTAAGAAGAATCAAATTGTCGATTGTCCAGATGCCGAAGCCCTAGCGGCCTTCAAGCACAGCATCCAGGATGAGTGTCTCGCCAGACACCTTAGCCAAGAAAAACCAAGGACAATGGCAGCCTTAACAAGCCTTATGACCCATTTTTGCATAGGCGAAGATAGCTGGTTGGCCCGTAAAGGCACCAGTGACCCAAGTACATCCGAAATCAGGGATCACGACGGGAGGCCACGGCGCAACAAAAACAAACGTCAAAACAAGGAAGAAATTCCGGACAACACAACGGTCAACGCCGGATTCAGGGGCTCTCGACCTGGTCCACAAAAGAAGCCACTTAAAGGCGGCAAAGAAGGACCGTCCGGCCTGAACAAAGTCCTGGACAGACTGTGCCAAATCCATGGCACCCCCGAAAAACCTGCGAACCACACTCACAGAGAATGCTGGGTCTTTAAGCAGGCCAAAAAATTAAATGCCGAACACAAGGGAAGGGAAACACCAAGTGAAGACGAGGATGAGCCTCGCTAGACAAACACTGGGGGACAGAAAAAATTCCCACCAGAGGTAAAAACGGTAAACATGACCCACGCGACTCACATACCCACAAGAAGGTGCGAACGCGCGCTCAAAGACGCATAGGCTATAGAGCCCGTCGCACCCAAACTTAACCACTGGACAGCCTACCCGATCACTTTCGATCATAGGGACTACCCGACTAGTATTCGGCCCGGAGGATCAGCTGCCTTGGTGCTTGACCCAATAATCGACGGATACCATCTCACTCACGTCCTCATGGACGGCAGCAGTAGTCTTCACCTAATATACCAGGACATTGTCCGCAGGATGTGGATAGACCCATCCAGAATCAGCCAAAGTAACACCACCTTTGAAGGGGTGATACCAGGCGTCAAAGCCCACTACAGGGGCTCCCTCATACTGGAGGTAACATTCGGTTCCCCAGGAAACTCTAGAAGCGAAGAACTACTCTTCACCATCACCCCCCTCCAAAGCGGCTACCATGCATTGCTTGGGAGAACGGCCTTCGCCCGCTATAGATAATTAATAAAGCCCAATTCTCGGCCTGACCTTATTAACAGGCCACCGTCTTACACTTTTACTATCCATTAGTGATAGCCAACTTTTCGCACGCTTACGTCATACTCTTCTACATGAGTTTTTATTTTTACAGACACCATTCATGCGACACCCTCCCAGGACACGGCACAACGGGGACAAAGGCACAGACGTGCAGCAGGACCCCGCTCAAAGGTTTCTCTTTAGATTAAGCCCTTGTGTAAACCTTCTTTATTGTCTCTTGTTGCTTACACATCCCATGGTTACTACACCCACAGAGGATACTGTCGTTATTGGCATTTCGCCATGACAGACTAATGCACGTACCTGGGAATACAGGGTTCATAATAAACGGCGTTACTCAGCTCGGTATATGTTATAAAGTCCGAATACCATCGGGAGTGTTCGACATCGCGAGTTTGGCCTTATATGCATCAGCTCCGAATCATGTCTTTGGTCAAATGTTGGGTTTGCCCGGCTCCTGGGTGCGCCGCCTTATGTTCTGTTCTTATCGGCTAAGGCGGCCAAAGGAGAACTACTGCGATTGTCCCCTGGTTATTTCGGATGAGCCCGTTAGTAGAGAAAGCCGAAAACTGACTGTCATGATATAGCGAGAGACTGTTCAACCACTCGAAGACTTATCGGAATCTTTAGGATTCCGCCGCATTAACAAGGGACCGTTTTTCGGTCATGTACACACGCGCCCGTATTAGGATGCACGCAAAGGTACCAGGGGCTACATAGTAGCCCCACCGTCAAACTCCTATGGCTAAGTGAAAGTGTTACAGCTATATAGTCCGGTTGCCTAGTTCGACGTGTGATCACCTCCTTAATGGACCAAGATGTTGGATCAAGTGTGATTATGCATATTTTTCACGAACACCCCCGCATTGTATGCGTGGGGGCTGAAGCCAACGACTGCTCACTTTCAGATTACACATATACATAAAAACGGCCACACAGGAGGCACAATAATACTTTCGGGCAAAAAGTATAAATATAGCCTCATAATCAAAATAACATTGTTTTTACAATGGCACGATTTGTCACTCGAACATGACATTCTTCAAGCACTGAGCCTCTATTAAGCGACCACCTTCTGCTACCTGCTCCAAGATGTGCTCGGCCGGATCCTGGCCCCTCGCCGGTTTCTGGGTCGCAACGATGGTGGCCTCCATATCTGTCCAGTATGCTTTAACACGGGCAAGAGCCATCCGTGCACCCTCTATGCCCGCCAACCTCTTCATGGCATCGATCCGCGATACGGCACAAAGGAATTGTTGCACTAAACCAAAATAACTGTCCGACTTAGGCCCCTTCGGCCATAGATGGTCTAGTACATACCGCATTGCAAGACCGGACAGCCTGTGGAGCTCGGCCACAGCAGCCATCTTCTCACTCAAAGTCAATTTGTGCGTTGGAACGCTGAACTGCGACCAGAACAGCTTTTCCACTTCATCATATTTTTGATCCTCAAAAAACTTGGCTACATTAGCCGTACTCTTCGACAAATCCGCATAGGCGTCTGCAGGACTCCAGCGTCGATCAAGAGGGGCATACTTCGGATCTAAAAACTTCATCCACAACAAATAGGGGTTTCCAGCCATGATTTCTCTGGCCTGTCGAAGCTCCTCCGGCGCATCCCTAAGGTTGAAACGCGTCTCCTTGGCTGCATCAAGGGCCTTCTTCAGGTCAGCCTTATTCGCATGATTTTCTTTTTCAAGAAGCACATACCAGTTGGCGGCATTTTCTATCTCCACAGGCATTTCGGCTATTCTGTCTTTGCTCCGGCGACGAGCAGCCTGTTCGGCTCTCAACTCTTCAGTCGCCTTTAGGGCAGCCGCATTGCTAGCCCAGGCCTGTTCCTTGGCCAGGGCAAGTTCCGCCCTCAGGGCTTCCACGGCAGCAGCACCGTCTGCAGTCAAAACATATAACATTAACATTATGCTCCTCTCAGTTTTTCCTGTAAAAAATAATAAGGAAAGCAGAGCACATACCTTGTGACTCGTTAAGCCGCTCGTTCGCCAGTGTGATATCGGCATCAATAGCTCCAATCTGCCTCTTTAGTTCGGCAACTTCAATGGACCGGTCGGCTGCCGGATCCTTAGACACCTGCGCATAAATACAGCGCGATCATTGCTTAAACAATATGATCATCCGTTTGCCGCCTAGGGCGGGCAACCAGAGTCTCAAGGGCTACTATCCATATGGAGCACACCTAGCACATGCGTCACAGCAAAAAAATTATGTATTTTTCATTACATACCTCAAAGCCTATGAGCAGGCTCGTAAAGGCTTCATTCAAACCGCTTGTGGCGGATGAAATCTTCTCAAGCACCGTGCTCATTAATGAACGGTGCTCCTCCGAGAGAGCAACTCGCTCCAGAAGGCCCGTTAGTGTGTCCAGCCGAACGCCAAACTGTGCCGGACCCTTCTTATCACCTCCCATGGGAGCCGAACGCTCCGGGCTCAGGGCGGCCGAAGTATTAGCTTCTGGCTTCGGCAGATCTGGACTCCTCCATGACGACACCTCGGGGTCGCCCGCCTCATGAGGCGGAGATGTTGGTGGGGTCTCACTCTCCATCATCTCCGGAAGTAGATCCCCTGAAGATGAACTCTATCGAGAAGAGCTGCTAGCCGGACTGCAAAGAATGGATCCTGGTTATTGTTCTCGGAGAAAGAAGCAGTACCTTCATATTTACGACTAACTTAGAGCTCGGTTGAGGGCTGGCCCGTTGACGGGCATGGCACGGTGAGGACGCCCTTCGGGGTAGGGCCCCCTGGTGAAGCTTTCTTCCCTTGTCTGGGCACCTCCGTCTCCAAGTCTTCGGAGGCGGCCCTCTTCTTCCCGCGAGGGGAGGAGGACTTAGATTACCCTCCCAACTATCCTCCTTTGGGGAGGTAGCAATTCCCCCGGTTTGGATGCGCAATGTGTGAAGTTCTGCTTCTCTGTTCTTCCCTTCGTCTTTCCCTGAGGGCACTTTACTTAGAATACAGTCAAGCATCTTGGCTATGGCGAGACTTGGCGAGCCTTCGGGAAGTGGCGCCGGACACTTGATTCTCTCCGCCTTGCTGAGCCACTCCTGGCCACGGAGGATTTTCAGAATAAAGACTATGATAAAAATAGACGAAGTGTTCGGTTTCTGGGTTACTTACTTGGGTATCTGGGCGATTGCAGCTCAGGCCCGCATCCTCGGTGGTATCCGGACACTTTACTTGTGGTCCGAAGAATAATTTACACATCCCTTCGAGCGTCAGGCCGAAGAAGTGCAGAATAGTCTGCGGACCTTCCGGATTGAACTCCCACATCCAGAGAGGCCGGCGTTTGCACGGCATCATCCGTCGGATTAGCATTACCTGAATTATACTGACAAGGCTAATGTCCCGCTCAAGAAGCGCCTGGATACGGCTCTGCAGTGTTGGTACATCGCTAGCAGACCCCCAATCCCATCCTATATTTGTCCATGATGCCAGTTGAGAAGGAGGGACCGAACGGAAGTCGGGGGAAGCCACCCACTTCGTGCCTCTAGGAGCCATGACGTAAAACCACCTCCGCTGCCATAGATCGGACACCTCTGGGAAGGAGCCCTTTGGCAATGGGCATCGGCATTCCTGCTTATGACGGCACCTCCGCATTCTGCGTGTCGGCCCTCAATCATCTTCGGCTTCACATTGAAGGTCTTGAGACATAAGCCGAAGTGTGGAGTGACATGGAGAAAAGCTTCGCACACAACGATGAACGACGAGATATGGAGGATAGCGTACGGAGCTAGATCGTGAAAATCTAACCCGTAATAGAACATGAGCCCTCTCACAAAAGGATCAAGGGTGAAGCCCAAGCCGCGGAGGAAGTGAGAAACAAATACGATGCTCTCGTTGGGCTCGGGAGTGGGGATGACCTGCTCTGGAGTAGGAAGCCTGTGCTTGATGTCGGCAGTCAGATATCCGACCTCCCTAAGCTTCACAATGTCCTCCTCTGTGTCCAAGGAGGCTACCCACCATCCTTGAGGGTTGGCTCCCGCACATGGTTGAGGATCTGAGGTGCTTGAGCTTGGGTTTCGGGTGTTAGAACTCGAGATGTGAAAAGGCGCAAGAGTGGTGGAAAAAGAGGGATAGGCCTCGCCCTTTATAAAGGGGGAGAATATCAAGCGTCCTCAGCATAACCGCTCGGGACTTACCTAAAAACACAGAGTCATACCAACAGACGTCATGGGGACACATGCACCTATATTAATGGAAGATCCCGCGCTAAGGGGAGCACGATCTCTGCTTTGGCAAGGCGTGCCAGTAAAACCACCTCGCAACGCGCATCAGGGGAGGCCAAGTAAACCCGGTTCGTGTTGGGCCAGGCCACGATGCAGGAGCACGCCATGCAAAAATTGCCAGTAGATCAGATTTATGAAGTGCTATGCTCTCTACGGTGGTATGTGAAGATCATCTTGTAGATCTGGACACGGTTTAAGTGTTCGATAACTACTTTGGAGTATTCGGAGATGGAACCCGCCTTGCAATGCCGAAGACAGAACTGCGCGCCGAACTCATCATCATTGAAGTCTGGTTCAGGGGCTACTGAGGGAGTCCTGTATTAGGGGGTATCCGGATAGCCGGACTATATACTTTGGCCGAACTATTGGACCGTGAAGATACAAGACTCAAGACTTCGTCCCGTGTCCGGATGGGACTCTCCTTTGCGTGGAAGACAAGCTTGGCGATCCGGATATTATATTTCCATCTTTGTAACCGACTCCATGTAAACCCTAGACCTCTCCAGTGTCTATATAAACCGGAGGGTTTAGTCCTTAGGGACAGAATCATAATCATACGCTAGCTTCTAGGGTTTAGCCTCTACGATCTCGTCATAGAGCAACTCTTCTAATACCCATATCATCAATATCAATCAAGCAGGAAGTAGGGTTTTACCTCCATCGAGAGGGCCCAAACCTGGGTAAAACATCGTGTCCCTTGCCTCCTGTTACCATTAGCCTTAGACGCACAGATCAGGACCCCCTACCCGAGATCCGCCGGTTTTGACACCGACACCCCCTCTTTGCGATTCGGCCTCTAGGGATGAGGAAGCCGTCCTTTTCTTCCCTCCCCCCGTGGAGAACTCGTCTTCTTCCTCCTCCTCTTCATCTTCGGAGGAGGGATGGGCGCTGGAGTCTTCGGATTTTGTGTCTGAAGCGTCGCGGTGACGGAGGACGCTCCGGGTCTCCTTGACCTTCTTGGAGGCCTCTTTCTTTGGCGCCTCGTAAGGCGCTGGGACCAGCATCTTCGTCAGAAGAGGTCCTGCCGGTTCTTCCGGCAATGGGGCCGGAGAGTGTATCCACCCCACCTTCTTCGTCCATTCCTGGGATTATTGTAGAAAGCATGACAAAAGCGTCTCCCTCGAGATATGCCGGCTAAACATAATAGTAACTTACCGGACTTGCGGAGCGGGACAGTTGATACCTGCGGTCCTCGGCGGAGCCCGGCCATGGTTTGCCGGACTTGAAGAGCACCTTCCAGATGTCCTTGTGGGAGGAGCCATAGAGCTCCCGTAGGGTCTGGTGCTTGGCTGGGCCGTATTCCCACAAATTGCAGGTTCGATGCTGGCAAGGGAGAACCAGGCGAACTAACATCACCTGGACTACATTGACGAGTTTGACATCCTTATCGACCATGCTCTGGACGCGCGTTTGGAGCACTGACAGCTCATCGGATGAGGACCAGTTCAGGCCCTTCTTGGGCCAGGACGTGAGCCGCAGTGGGGCTCCGGATCTGAATTCACGAGCAGCGGCCCACTTTTTACCGCGTGGCTCGGTGATGTAGAACCACTGCTGCTGCCACTCCTTGATGGAATCATTGAAGGTGCCCGTCGGCCATGTGACCTTGGGCATCTTGCTCACCATGGCGCCGCCACACTCGGCGTGCTCACCATTCACCACCTTGGGCTTCACGTTGAAGATCTTCAGCCATAAGCCGAAGTGGGGCAAAATACGGAGAAAGGCCTCAGACACGACGATAAACTTCGAGATATTAAGGAAATAATTAGGGGACATATCATGAAAATCAGTCCCGTAATAATACATGATGCCGCGAACAAATGGGTGAAGGGGAAACCCGAGCCCGCAGACAAAATGAGGAAGAAACACGACCCTCTCGTGGGGCTCTGGAGTGGGGACGATCTGTCCCATCGTCAGAAGGCGATGGCCGATTTTCTTGGCCAGGTACCCGGCCTCTCGGAGCTTTTTGATATCCTTCTCCCAGACGGTAGAGGCCATCCATTTGCCTCCTGCTCCGCATCCGGACATCTTCAGAGAACTTCTCTTCGGTGGAGAAGACGAGTGCTTGGGCGCTAGGGCTCGAGCAAAGGGGAATGGACGAGCGGAAGGGAAAGGCGTGGGTGAAGAAGAAGAGGCCTTATCTCTTTATAGAGGCAACAAAAGCTTTTGAGCCTCCCTACTTGCCTAGTGGAACCCGCTCGTTCCCCGATCGCCATGATTGGCGGAGCGATTGGGCTACCCGTGCCCGTATTGATGAAAGCCCCGCGATAAGGGGAACACGATCTCTGCTTTGACAGGACGTGCCAAGGATGCCGCCTTGCAATATGTGTGGTCGTTGGTTGTGGAAAGACGGTTCAATAATGACTTGACCATGATGCTATGTCATGTTGTCTAAAGATGTCAGCGATTACATTTGTGGAACATCGCTCCATGATGGCATGTAAAAATCGTCTTGCAGATCTGGGCACAATTTAAGTGTTCGGTAATTAATTTGGAGTATTCGGAAATGGAACCCGCCTTGCAATGCTGAAGACAATCTGCGTGTCGGACTCATCGTCATTGAATCCTGGTTCAGGGGCTACTGAGGGAGTCCTGGATTAGGGGGTATCCAGACAGTCGGACTATATACCTTGGCCGGACTGTTGGACCGTGAAGATACAAGACTCAAGACTTCGTCCCGTGTCCGGATGGGACTCTCCTTTGCGTGGATGACAAGCTTGGTGATCCGGATATTAGATCTCCTTCTTTGTAACCAACCTTGTGTAAACCCTAGCCCCCCCCCCCCCCCCCCGTGTCTATATAAACCGGAGGGTTTAGTCCATAGAGACACAATCATAATCATCATAGGCTAGCTTCTAGGGTTTAGCCTCTACGATCTCGTGGTAGATCAACTCTTGTAATTCTCATATCATCAAGATCAATCAAGCAGGAAGTAGGGTTTTACCTCCATCGATAGGGCCTAAACCTGGGTAAAACATTGTGTCCCTTGCCTCCTATTACCATTAGCCTTAGATGCACAGATCGGGACCCCCTACCCGAGATCCGCCGGTTTTGACATCGACACCGGGCCTCCGGGGCCAAAGTGCCCGGGCACCCGGAGTGTCCAGAGCCACTCCTCCTTCTCTCTTCTCGCTTCCTCCTCCTTCTCCTCGACCATAGGTGCTTGTGTCTCTAGGTGAACTTGGTGTTTCCCTCCGTGTTCCTCATGACGATCTCCCAAGTACCAAAGAAAGCATAACATCTCCGTTTGAGGTAGGACCTGATTCATATGCCATTCCAAACGAGACTCGAAGAGGAAAGGAGTGACCTCGTTTTCGATGTTGCATGCACGTGCTCTTGTTACCGGTCCTCTCGGTGCTTGCAATGGTGATGGCGTGTCCATGTGGATGGACGAGGGATGCTCCGCATCATCTCATCCCCCCCTTGGGAGAGATCCTTCCACAGATCGTGATCCTCATCACCATGGGAAGGATACGGTGTTGCCATGTAGAAGTGGACAACCACTAAGCACTTGTCATGTGGAAGCTCGAAATGGTCACTCTCCAATGTTGCACTGTCTTTTGATTCCTTCAAAAGGAGCAAAGATAACAAGCACGGGGAAAAACAAATGTGGTTGGCATTAAAGCAAAACCAAGCATTCAAGAGGTGATTCACGAAACAAGTGTCGTCATCAAGCATAGCACATGGTTTGACAAGGGAGTGTGGCATAGCATGTAAGCACATAAATTTATCATATGGAGAAGCATCATGGAAACAATCATGCAATGGTGAGGTAAAGGTGCTAAGATGTGGGACAAGTGAACAAGCATCTACCTCAATGTCATGGCAAGCGTGCATTAGGGGCTCAACAAACGGTTGATGGTATGCATAAGAAGCATTCACAACACCAAATAAGAGAATGTGTCTAAACACATGGGGTAAGTGCAAGACAATCCGATCATAATGTGCACATGGTGTACTGAAAATCGAGTGGCACTCAACACGATAGCAAGAGCAATTGTTCATCATGTGTGAGGCAATCAAATCAATCATGTGATAAGCAATGGGACATGGCATAAGTGAAGTAACGACATTGTTGCAACCAAGCATGTTATAGGACCAAGTAATCCAAGAATTGGATGCAACATGAGAAAGCATAGGAATCATGTCGTGTGAACTAGTGGAGTGAAGATGCAACACACTAGAGGAAATCATGGCAATCATGTCATGTGAGCAAATAATGGATATAGGAAGTGCACATGACATATCGCAAGCACGAGCACAAAGCAAGATGAATGTATCATCATAAGCATGGAGCACATAGCAAACATGGCAATAACAAGCAATATCTCCAAAGCTTGCAAATACACAAACACATAGTAGAATCAATCATCATGTGTAATGCAAAGCATGGGTCACAAATGCATGGCAAAGGCATAGGAATGAGCATATCATGCAAAGTGAACATGGCAAGATGGGCAAAGAATATGTAATGGACAATAGCCCATAGCCAAGTGAGAGCCATGTAGAAGAAATGCACGAAGTCTTTGCGTGAAGAGAGAGGTGGGAAAGGCAATCCATGTGATCCCAAGTCATCGTTGCTCTCTAGAGCTCGTTTTATCAACTCATGGGATTGTGAGGTTGACAAGTATTCATGGATACATACACAAAAGAAACACAAACCAAAGAAATTGTGCGCGTGGTAAATGTACACATCATCCATCATGATGTGTATGTGCACATGTGAGTGAGCACAAGATAAGCATCGCTCAAAGAAATTGGATGCATGCTATAAGAACATGTTATCCATCATGAAAGAATAGTTATTGTGTATGACACGACGGGGATGCAAATTTAGCATAGAAGTATATGGCACATCAATAGCATGTTGGTTCATGGGAAGCATATTGTGCAAACAAGTATTGGGATCATGCAATGGATAGGATGAATCAAAATCTCCTAAAATGTATGAGGAAACTATGGGGGTCTCCTCATGAGCAATATTGGAAACATCACATGGAGAATATTGACAACATCCAAAACAAAGCATATTTGGTTCTATGTGGTCACGGCATGGTATAGTAGATGAATTGCGCAAATCATGTAAAGGAAGCATGGCAATATCATCACATGAAAAACAAAAGCCAATGACCATGGGCTTGTCATCTATGCTATATGTGCAAATTGGATTAATTTTAATGGCATATGCATAGTCACTATGATGAGATTGCAAATAAGACATATGGTTGATCTCATGCATAGCATATGACAAGTCAAGTGGATTACCAAACATGATGTGACCAAGAGAATTATCACAAGAAATCCTATGTAACATGGCATCACAACTACTAGACTCCGCATGGCAATCATCAAACTCATCATAAATGGGTAAATCATCGCATGGGTAACTCATACTAGCATGGAGCATGGTAATAGGTGGGTCAACATCATGCAAGCAATCAATGTGTAGGTGAGGTGGCAAAGACCAAATGGTGGTCATCATCTTCATCTTGATGGAACCATGTGGGGGGTGCATCATATTCCACCATGGCCATCGTCTTGTCAAAAGGAAGGACGAAGTCGTCGAGGATCGGCACGTCATCATAAATGGGACCTAGCACCAAAGAAGAAGACACAATAGAGGTAGAGGTTAAGTCATCAGAAATCATAGTGGCCTCACATGCCCAATCAACTACCTCACTCTCTCTATGTGGTGGTGGCTCACTCACTCCCTCAAGGTAGGTGCACTCAATGTCACATATGGTGGAGTCACTCAAATCACTCAAGTTGTGGTGGTGGTGGCTCTCCTCACATGGAAATTGTGGCAACTTATCATATATGGGGCTAGTGGTGAAGTCACTCTCACTCTCAATATGGTGGCACAAGTCACTCAAGTCATCATACGTCGCCGTGGTCGAAGGGAAAATCCCATGCTCAACCATCTCGTCGCCGTCGCCGTGGAGGAAGGCCGATGTAGGCATACTCGTCGGAGGTAGGCAAAGATGCCATACATGCAAAGGCGAAGATGCCTTGATGACACTTGGCGAAGATGCCGAAGTGGTTGTAGTAGTTGTAGCTCCATCTTGGTGGTGCTTCTCTCGCGTTCTTCTCTTGTGCTCATGATGTCTGGCCATAGCTTGATGTAGAGCTTGTTGGGACTTGTAGGTGTACGCATCACGAGCAACTTCATCTTGATGGTGTTGTCGTGCTTGAGCTCGATGACGTTCCAAAGATTGGCCACTTGAGCATCGCCGCCTTGAAGATGACGAAGGGGAAGAAGACTTATAGTTGGCCACCATGTCTCGTACTTGATCCCTTTGTTCGGCCAACTTGGTGTCGAGGTAGTCCCATATCCTTGCTTCGTTTTGGCGAATGTCGATGGCGAGTCGCTCAATGCCTTGCATTGCTCGTTGTAGTCCGAAGATGGACGTTTTGGAGATGTAGTTGTTCACGTTGTTGTTATCGTGGAAGACCGGAGATGAAATACCTTGCCTATCCATCACAAGACTCGAGTAGAGGTGAGTAGGAAATGAGATAAACAATACCAAGTTACCTTTTCCCAAAGTTGAGGATGTATCCTGTTTCACTCAATGTGAGATGAAAGAATAGTGGAATTGGTACCGGACTTGTTCACTCACACCTATCAAGTAAAGCTTATGGTGGAGCTCGGTGAGGATAGTGGCACAAAAATTTGATGCAAAATGTTAGCAAGAGTCAATAATGTTGGAAAAGATTCACAAATTCGCAAGTGAAACAAGTAGACCAATAGCAATATGTGGCACACGGATAGATAAATGGGGTCATGCAACCAAGGAATGAGCACAAAATGTGGAATCCACGGAAAACGCTTGTGTTTCACAACTCAAGAGAGACGCTAGCACGATTGCTCAATAGGCGGATACGACACTTGTGCACCAACTATAAGATGCAAAATGTATGAGCTTTCGATCCCAAGTATGCTATGTGTATGATGTTCCCGATGTTCTTCTCAAGGCGATCCACGATGATCGGATATGACAATCTTATGTGCAATGTGGTATGATGCTATGGCTCTTGCTCACAAGCTCTTTGCTCTCTTTTTGCTTAAAAGCTTATTCTTTTTTTTATGGCCACTTATGCGAAATGCACAAACTAAGATAGCAATTGTGTATATGCGGGAACAATCTTGTGACACAAGGGAATGATATGATGATACCAAGATGATACCAATATGATATGGTATGTATGCAATGGAAGGTATGGATCACTAATGTGCACAAGTAACGGTGCCGGCAATACTCAATGACTAGTCTCAATAGGCAAGTGACGCAAAATGGGCTAAAGGGTTAACAATGTAATGGCAAGAATGTACAATGAAGGGATACCACCATACAAAGGTGATACGGAGGTTACCGTTCTTGCTTACGGTTAGGTTGTCAAAATGGTGAAGTGGTCGATGTCGATGACGACCTCGTGGTGATGATGAGTGGCAGTGTTCTTGATGTAGATACTAAGATGATGTAGACCCGTCCCTAAGTAGCCGAAATACCTTAGGAAACGGTAAAAAAACCGCGAACTCAAAATCTCAAGGAAAATGTCAAATGGTGGTAGCGGAGAGCGGTGGTGGTTTCGGAGTTAGCAATGCGGAAGTGGTGGTGGTGGTTGATGACGAAGCAACCATCCCTAAGTAGCGGAAACACCTTAAGTGACTCAAGTCACCACTCAAGCAACCACAAATGCTATATGGATCGAAAATGGGTTAGGTTGCGGAAAGCTATGGTGGTTTTGCGGATGATATGGTGGATGGCCTAGGCAAAGATGCCAAAATGCCGAATTTTTTATGGAGTCAAATGGTGGTAAAACCAAGATAAGTAGCTCGGGCACATCTCTAGCTTTTCAATGAGCCAAAGAACACCCAAAATCGGAGTTCGGGAGTGAAAGTTATGAGGGAAAACGTGAAGTGCACGCGGCTGATTCTGGGGGTGTGGGTGCCCAGGGGTGGAAGGTGCGGGCACCCGGGGTGGTCCGAGGCAAACAGCCCGGGGGTGCGGGTGCCCGGGGTTTGGGGTGCGGGCACCCGGGGTGGTCAGCAGGGGTGGGCGGGGGGGTCCGGGTGCCTAGGGTTTGAGGTTCGGGTGCCCGGGGGTGTCGGATTTGGGCGGAAATTCGTGGCAAAATGGAAGAAATTGGTGGATTTCATGGAGGGAAAGGTGGGGTGGATGGAGGAATGCTAGATCCACTTGAAACCAAGCAAATCCATGGATCAAATCCAACAAAATCTCAACAAACCAACAAATCACAAAAAAAAATTGGGGCTATTTTTGGCGGGGAATTTTCGAATTTGGGGAAGAACAGAACAAAATTAGGCTAGAGAACAAGAAGGGGGGCTCCAATTTCGTGAGAAACAATGGCTCATGATACCAAGATGTTGTAGGGTGGAACCCTAAGTGAAGATCTTTCATGAATTGGAGGGGGAATCCCCAAGAACAAGACGGACACAAGAGAGAAAATAAGAGGAACACTCAAGAACAAGTCCAATCACACGTCCACTAGACCAACAAACACACAAGATCCACAAGGTACATGAACAATCAAAGGGAAACAAGATACATGGTAGAGTTCATCCCAAATCCTATGAAGGATATGAGGGCTTGATGATTCACTGGGGAATCCTTCTCCCTTGGGAGGGCTTGATGATCCTATGGATCCTTCTCCCTTAGGAGGGCTTGATGATCCTAGGGATCCTTCTCCCTTAGGAGGAAACCCACAAGGGGAGATACATGAGCTAAGCTCTATGATTTGTGTCTATTCTTAGCTATCCTCTAAATGAGCTAGGTGGGAGGTACTTATAGTCTAGGGACGAAATAGAGGGAGAGGGGGATACAAAGGTCCAAAATGACCCTAATGCACGCAGGCATCCACGAAACTATCCGGGCACTCGGGGTAAAACCAGCCGGGCACCCGGGGTAAAACCAGCCGGGCATCCGGACCGGTCAGGGCCAACGCCCGAGGGGTGGCTGAAGGGGGGTCGGGCACCCGGGGGTTGACAGACCGGGCACCCGGGGGGGCTGCTAGCATCCAGGGGGAAGAGGCCGGGCACCCGGGGCCAAAGGTGCAAGCACCCGGGCCGGCGGCCTATGGCCTGGTGGCTGGCCGGGCACCCGGGGGTGACCTGGGCCGCACTGGGCCAAGTGAGGCCGGGCACCCAGGGCTGCAGGCCGGGCACCCGGGGCCGGCTGGAGCTGCGCCAGGGAGGAGCCGGGCTTCCAGGGCCAAAGTGCCCGGGCACCTGGAGTGTCCAGAGCCACTCCTCCTTCTCTCTTCTCGCTTCCTCCTCCTCCTCGACCGTAGGTGCTTGTGTCTCCGGGTAACTTGGTGTTTCCCTCTGTGTTCCTCGTGACGATCTCCCAAGTACCTAAGAAAGCATAACATCTCCGTTTGAGGTAGGACATGATTCATATGCGATTCTGAATGAGACTCGAAGAGGGAAGAAGTGACCTCGTTGTTGATGTTGCATGCATGTGCTCTTGTCACCGGTCCTCTCGGTGCTTGCGATGGTGATGGCGTGTCCATGTGGATGGACGACGGATGCTCCGCATCACCATCCATGCCAAGATCGAGGATGCACACGCCAAGATATTCCAGGCCACCTCGGAATCCAACATGCAACCCACATCTGAAAAGGCGGCGGTGGCCATGGAGCACCTGCTTCCTCATGAGATCGTCGAGTGGGAGATGCGGATGTAGGAGGCGGCGGAGATCGAGGAGCGTCGGGAGGAGGAGTTGCGCGTGGCCGAGGTCGAGGTAGAGAAGAGTCTGTTCGTCGAGGAATCTGTGGTGGAGTACCAACACGAGCTCTGGCGCGACCACTACTACGAGTAATACAACCTTGAGGGTGGTGCCAAGGACGAGGATAATGACAAGGATGAGGATGCAGCCGACTTTAGCAGGGGGGACGCAGAGTCCACCGGCGGCGATATGTCCCTGGACAAATCATCAACATCTGATGTCACACCGGCGTTGCATAGGCCGGCGTGGCGGCAGATTTGTTAAAATTATGCGTACTTAGGCTTTGATTTTAATGCTGGTCTTTTCTTAGAGCAATGCTTAGGTCAGCTGGCTCCATTTAATTACTAAAATTGCTCGATTCACTAAGCATGGTCTGTGTGTTGTACGCTCTTTTCTGTGCCCAACTTATCAAGCGATGTTAAATTATGCAATGAAGTGGATGAGGATAGTACCCGGGAAATTTCCACCAAAATTTGAATTATCAAACTCATCCCTTACATGTAAAGTAGAAGAATCGTTTGCGGTGCACACAATCGTTCAAAGTGAATGGTGTCCGGCGGCACCGCGCGCAAAGTTTCCCTCCACATTTCAAAACTACCGCCAAAATATCTACCCCGCTCCCTTCCCCACCCCCTTTTCTCCCCGTCCACAAGTCACATTTCTCATGTTTCGTCCTTCCTTCCTTCCGAAGCTATAGCCGCTTCCTCACTTGCTTCCTCACTCTCGCTGTCTCGCATCCTACCACCGGGGTCGCCATGGTCTCTTTCAATGACCTCTCCAGCGGTTCCTCCGACGATGATGATTTTTTCACCACGCGGGTATGCCTCTCTTCTCTCTCTCGCATTATGACTTGGAATGAAGGGTTTTAACCCGGTGGTCGATTTGAGTCATTTCATCCTCTTGTGGCTCCCTAGGACCATTAGTTGCAAAGAATGGAGTGAGGTGGCTGAAGATCTGCCTGCTCATTGTCACCATCAATCTCCATGTGTGAAGTTAGTTGCATTTGAATCTGTGGATAGTGGGAGGAAGTTTTTGGTATGTGAAAATAAGGTTACACTACAGGAGGATGCTGCTAACGCGACACTACGATCAGAGACCCTTTGAGAAACTGTGTGCGATGCAATAATTGCAAACGGTGGTGTCAAAGAACCGTAAAAAATGTCCAAAACATTTGCGATGACAGATGCATCAAACACGGTTCAGATTTTAGTTGCCTGTGCAATGAAGGGCATACGGTTGATCCAGCAGAACTGTTTGCGATGAGGAAGAACAACAGAAATGGACAGCCATATCAATGTGTGTGCGATATACGGCATACAGTTCCCTCTGATGAACTGTGTGCTATTAGGGAATGCAACAGAAACAGTGAGCCAGATCAAGGTGTGTGTGATATACGGCATAGGTTCACTCAGACAAACTGTTTTTGATTAGGCAAGAGAACGGAAACGGTTCATCTTAATAAGATGTGTGTGATATGCGGCATTTGCTATCAGCCAAAAGAACACAAACGATTCGTAAACCAGATGTGTGTGATACCAGCAAACAACCCACTCAGATGAACTGTTTGCGATGAGAAATTATAACACAGACGGTTACTATAGTAAGTTCATGTGCGATTCTGTTCGTACAAAAAACTTTGAAAAATGCAAACTAGTTGCTTGCATATAAACAATTATCAAAAAGTAATGAGATAGACCTTCTTCAAGCCAATCAACATGTGTTCAAAAAACAAGAAATGTCAAAAACTACAGAAGAAAGACCTTGATAGACCTTGCTGCTGTAGATCCCTCTTTGCAGCCTTTATTGCGCAACACAATGGAAATGGCTCAACTGAACAATATGTGTGTGATACGTGGCAAACAGATCCATGATCATAAATGTGTGTGAAGAACAATAATAACACAGACGATTGCTGCTAATAAGCCATGTGATTTGCTCTGTCTATAGAAGAATAACATGTATATATATATATATATATATATATATATATATATATACTAGTAAACATGCCTGTGTGTTGCACCGGGAGAGAAAATAAATCACACTTTTATTAAATGAACAAAGTGCTCAAAGCGAGATAATTTGGCTGTGCAGTTGTGGTATAAAGATAAAAGAACTTTTGAGAATTCTCATGTGAAAACATTCTTTAATTAAATATAATAGTTTGAAAAAGGAAATGCATATTTATAGCTAATGTATGAATTGATGGTACCTCTGTAACATCCCAAAATTCTAAATTTTGGAATGTTATATTAAATAGATAGATTGATTGTTTGTTTGATTGTTGTGTGATTGATTGAGTGAAATTCGAAACTTTTGAAAGTTAAATGAGAGGGAATAAAAGGACTTTCCCAAACTTTCATCTTGCTTTTATGATCTCCGTGAGTTCAAATTCTTTTCAAATACAAAACCCTAGAGAGAAGATGACATGACTTCTTCCATTTTAATAAATGAAAAGGGTTTTTGAAAATATTTGAATTTCACTTGGAAAAATTTCAAATTCAAAAACTTCAAGCAACTCAATGATTTCCATGAGAGAAGATAAAATGACTTCTTCAAAATATATGAAATATGAGTTGGGAGTTTTAAAAGGATCAAATTTAAAGTCCTTTTAGAAATTATTTTCAAATTGGAGTTATTTGGGTTTTATTCAAATTATTTTTCTCCAAAAATAAAATATAAAGAAAATAGGGTAACATGATTCCCTACATGAGAAAATTGGAGAGAAATAAATTTGAAATCATTGTGGTATTTTAAAATGATTTTTATTGGATTTTATTAGAGCAGTAGCACTGTTTGATTTATTTGAAATTTTGAGGATTTTATTTGATGCTAGATTAATGTTCACATTGTAGAAAATCTCTTTCTGCAAATTTTGATATATTATATGCCTATATAATATTTCTATTTAGTTTATTTTTATTTTATTTTTGTTTGTCTGTAAAAAAGAGATTGTTTAAAAAAACTCCTCTTGCCGACTGGGCCGGCCCAGCTTCCAGGCCAGGCCACGGCCCAGCCCCGCCGCTCGCCTCCTCCGTCCCCGAGCGGACTCCTCTCGGGAGATCGCCGCCGCCGTCCGAGTCCTGGCCGGGCACGCCTCCGTGCCCCCTTCCCCACGCCTCCCGAGGCCACCCCTCCCCTATAAATGCGCCGGCCCCGCCGCCCTCTCTCTCTGCTCGCGCCGCCGCCTCTCCCGCATCTCGCCGCACCGCCACGTCTCGCTTGCCACCGCCATCGGCGAGATCCGCCACTGCAACCTTGCTCCACTGCGCCATTGAGACGCCGTCGTCGCCGCGACTCGCCACCGCGCCACCCCGTCGTCGCCCGCACTCGCCGGCCGCCGCCGCCGTCCCAACGCCCGCGCCGGACTTCGTCGCAGGCCGGATCCGTCCGCCGCTGGTTTATTTCGCCTGAGCCGGTAAAGCAGATAAAACCGCCCGGTTTTATTTTATTTAGTCGGTTTATCGTCTAGATCGGTTTTTCTTATATAAACCGTTTCATTTTTATTTAGCGAACGTGGTCTGTTTAGGTAGTTTCAATGAACGTTTTTGTTCGTTAGGACTTCGTAACGAACGTTCATCGTCTAGTTTTTCCCTTCTCTGTTTATTTTACATCAGGGACCTATCCGTGAATATAATTATTTACAGATTGGCCCCTAGTTTTCAAACGACCACAACTTTTCGCTCGTTCATCCAAATCCAACGAAACCAACGCCTACGTCTTCGTTATGTTCCCCTCTATCCAGATAATCAACTTAAACAAGCTTTGAAAGTTTAGCAAACAGTTTAGTATTTGAACTTCGTTTGATAATAACTTGAGTTTTATAACTCCGTTTGAGTTGATTCTTTTTGCAAATCGAAGATCTCGACCAAAACTTTCTGATAAGGCCAAATTCACTTAATTTTGGTACTGTTAGAAATTGTTTTCTGTTGCAAGAGTCATTTTCTTTGTTTCGATGCTTTCCGATTTGTTTTCTTCGTCGTTTCCGATGCTTTGAGTGATTGCTTATGTGTGGTTACCATTGCTTGCTCACGATCGATTGACCGGAGTGTGACGAGTAGAGCTATCAAGAGTTTTGAGTGCAAATCATCTTCATCAACAGTATAGGCATGTTCACACTTTGATCATATCCCTTTTCATACCCAATTTTTATGCATTAGTTTCAACCATCAAACATTGCATGAGTAGGATTGATAACATGTGGGTACGGGGAAGTAGTTGATGAGGTAGGAACCTATTGCCCTGTTTATTACCAAACACTTGGGAGATACTATTACGATATGCTTATAATGCCATGCCATGATCGTATGGATTGGGTTTGAGTGTATTCCATGACAGATGTGAGTTTGTTAATTAATGGTTTTTTTAAGGTGGCAACTTTAATACACATCTGGGTGGATTGAGGTACCTGTGTATTCCAGGATTGCCTGTTTTTCTTTATGGACCGCCACCCAGGCTCAAAGGGATCATGAGATTATTCATGCTAGAAACTTCTGTGTGCAGCCACAAGCTACTATGGGCTCTAGCATAGTTGATTAAGTCGTGCGAACTCTTACAGTGGTAGACTAGCAGATGTAGGGGATGTAGGTTGGTACTGTCTACCCAATCGTAAGGTGCTAGCGCTTCTAAAAGACTATGTCTCGGTCATCCATTTCTCAAACATCATGTAGTGCGAGAATTCCAATGGAAGAGATCGAGTCTTGTGGGGAAAAGTGTGCAAACCTCTGCAGAGTGTACAAACTAATCATGGTTAGCCGTGTCCCTGGTTATGGACATCTTGAGTATCTAATACTTGGATTATCATGTGAATCTCATCATGTTACTTTAATTAATTTTGTTGGGTTTGATGATGTTACTTAATTGGGATTGAGAATGCTGTCAACCATTCTCAATGTTTAACAACCACCATGATAGTTAAATAAAATTTATTCCTTTGCAGTAGGGAAAAATTGGCTTTTCGCAAAAATATTATAACCATAGAGCTTCCACCAGCCAAATATGCATGTAGTGATAGTATTTATTCATCATTGCTCTATGGTGTGAATTTGCCAGTACATTCAATGTACTGACCCTTCGTGGTTGCAACGTCTCATGTTGCAGGATCTTACGACGAGTAAGTGATACGTTAGGGTTACGATTTCTACACTCAACTTCGCCGTTGGTGTTGATGGGAATCCACAACCTTGTTACTTCCACTATTTTGGATTGAGGTAATAGTATTTACGTTATTTTATACATGTGATTTACCTCTGTTATAAATCCTCGAGTACTGTGTGTGTCAGCATACCGATCCAGGGATGACACTTCAGCACAGAGACTTGATCCATTCGGGTCGGGTCACTACAAGATGGTATCAGAGCACATGTTGACTATAGGACGTGACCCTACAAACTGACAAGCCCATAGGAAAAGATTTTTCTCTACAACTTTCCTTTCAAAAAATCTCTTTTACCCTCTTCTCTTCTGAGTTTATTCAAATATTCCCTTTTAGTGAGACCATAGCCCTTTCCCCTTTTGACCCCTCGAAGATTCGACTGATGAGACCACTCTAAGAAGGACCAGGTATCAGACCACTAAGACCACTTCGGAATGAAGAGGATTTTACCGAGCATTATAATGATGGAAACTACGACGGATGAAGACTTCGGAGACTAGGAGAATATGAAGAATTTCCAGATTTGGTATGACCAAGGAAGGCTACACTTATGGAACTTGATAGACTATGGAAGTTGTCAATACCCGAGATCAAGGTGTATCGGAGAAAGACCTGAACGTGGAGCATTAGAACTCAAAGTTTTGTCAAGAAAACCCTAAGGCAGGAGATATCAACTATGGAATAAAAGTTCATGTCAATGACCAGGGCAGAAATATGGATATCCAAGATGTTATCGCTCTCTTATGCTTTTATTACCGTGTTGAGTAAAGCATGCATTCATTCGGAAATATTGGATGGTAGAAAGCTAATGGAGCACCCACCAGCAAAGGATGCAGTTTAACCTTAGCTGCTGTATCGCCAGGATCTGGAGTATTACATCAAGGATTTTAATATGGACTTTAGGAAATCATATTTGACAAGGAGGCAATTCGTGAAGAACTCGGGAACCAGAAGTTGAAGTAGCCAAACTGGAGGAACAAAACCTCGAGATACCGGAGATTTGTCGGGAACTGAAGGACATTAGGACCATGGTTCATGCCAAGGATGTTGAAACCCAGAAGTTTGTAGTGCAACTCGAGAATATTAAAGGACGTCACGAGAGAATTCTTGTCAACAGAGATGATCTGGCAAAAGAACTTGATAAGGACAAGCACGATCAGAAGAAGCCAATCAAAGACATGAACAAGACTTGAAGAGTTTGGCGACTTTGAAAGATTTATTGACCTTTAGAAGACCAAAACCCCTGTTTTATACTTACATTAGATGCGATGATTGTGATCTCTCTTTTGTTTGATGGTTTTCCGATAGCCACAATAAAATCTGCCTTTTCAAAACTTTTGTTTGTATTGTGTGCATCCCTCTCTATCTCTCTTATCCCACCCCAATACCCTTGGACCCAATAGAGGATGAATGGACATGAGCTCGTATTTTCTAGACCAATGAGTCAATTGGAGACGGACCGATGGATTCAGAACATGGAGGATCACATGAAGAATAACCCTGTAGTCGGAAAGGATATGACCCAGCATGCTCTTCGGTGCTTTCTAAGAGTTGCTGCTACTTGGTGGAGGATGTACCAAACCATCAATTGATGGCAAAGAGTAACCACTTGAGAAGAATTTAATTTGACTCTGCAAAGGTCACATCTTGTGTCCCAGAAGTTGAAGCCTTATGGAAAGGATATGAAGAAACCTTGTGCATACAAGCTTTGTGGAGAAATAGGACACAACCATAAATAAAACAAGGACGAATACCCTCATAAGCGGGGGATTACCAAAGGAGTTAGCCGAGGATCTCAGGGAATTTCGGTTGGAGATTGTTCCCCAGGGTTTTGTTGTCGCAATGGAAGTTCAGTCTACATTGTTGGGAAAGATTCGTGAATCTCAGAAGTATGACAAAGAGATTGCTGAGAATAAAAGAGAGGGTGGGAAAAGTAAAGGCCAAAGGTTTTCGTAAGGATGAGCACGACATCTTATGGTTCGAGGACCGTGTATATGTTCCCAATAATGCAAAGATCAGGAAGTAAATACTTCAGGAGGCTCATGACTCACCATACTCGATTCGCCCTGGAAACACCAAGATGTATTTGGATTTGAAGGAGTGTTTCTGGTGGACTGGTATGAAGAAGGATATTGCGGAGTATGTAGTCATAGGTTATGTATGCCAGAGAGAGTAAAAGCAGAGCATCAGAAGCCAGCAGGATTACTACAGCCTATGCCGATACCCGAATGGAAGTAGGATAAGCTTGGCATGGATTTCATTACCGGATTTCCCAGAACCCGATCGGGATATGATTCTATCTGGGTAGTAGTTGATTCACTTGACCAAAGTGGCTCACTTTATCCCAGTGAAAACCACTTATACAAGTGCGAAGTTGGCCAAGTTATATTTAACCAGGATCGTATGTCTGCATGGAGTTCCGAGGACCATCGTATCAGATAGAAGAACACAGTTTACCTCAAAGTTTTGGAATCAGCTGCACCAGACTTTGGGTACTAGGCTAGAGTTCAGTACAGCCTTTCATCCGCAGACAGATGGATAGACCGAGAGAGTCAATCAGATTCTGGAGAACATGTTGATAGCGTGTGCGCTAGATTATGGATCTAGTAGGGATGATAATCTACCTTACATGGAGTTCTCATACAACAACAGTTACCAAGCCAGTTTGAAGATGGCCCCTTTTGAAGATTTGTATGGGAAAAGGAGCTAGACACCATTGATGTGGGATGAAGTTGGAGACTGTCAGTTGTTTGGACAAAATGTGATCAAGGAGTCAGAAGAGAATGTTAAATTGATTCGAGATAGACTGAAGGTAGCTCAGTCCTGGCAGAAGAGTTATGTAGACTCAAAAACGCAAGGAGGTAGTCTATGAAATTGGAGACAGAGCATGTCTTCGTGTGTCCCCTCTGCGAGGAGTTAAACTATTTGGAGTTAAGGGAAAGTTAGCCCCGAGATTTGTAGGACCATACCGAGTTTTGGAGCGTATGGGAGAAGTGGCCAACAAGTTGGAGTCACCCAAAGGACTGTCAGGAATTCGTGATGGGTTTCACGTTTCCCAGTTAAAGAAGTGCCATGCAGAGAAGGCCAATATTCCCCTATAAGGACGCTTGACCCTAGAAGGATAATGATGTTCCACGAAGTGGAGTATGGACTCCATAAGTATAAGTTTTTATCTCGGTATGTGGGACATCCCACGAGGATGAAGAGACGAATTACTATTGGATATAAAGGAGGTATGATGTTGGAAATATGGATCAATGGAAATTCCATGATGAGTATGAGTAATCACGTCTTAGTTTGGTACAAATAAAAGGAAGAAAGACATTACAATAGGATGGATTTAAGAATGCTAGGAAATTGGATATTGGAATAATGATCGGTTGCCCCGAGGATGATTTCAAGGTTTGCAAGTGATGAGATGGGCCATAACCCACAGGCCCCAGGACCTGCCAAGAAGCAAGAACACTCTTGCTGAAGGAAAAACCCTAGAAGAGATTTTGACCTTACCCACCGACGATATTATAGGAGTTACGAAAAAAACCTGAGAGATGTGAAGAAACAATAGATGTTTGTATGGCTTGCAGAATTAATGGATTTTTCCGAACTTAGTTCGTCGACAAGAGAAAGTCTGCAATGCTTGTAAGGATGACCGAGTGTTAGAATGCGAGATTCGCTAAACCATATACAAGGTAATGATTTGGGTGCGGGGTGGATTGATCACCATACCGACTTACTCTTATTATTCGCCTTGATATATGGGATGGTAAATCTGAGTGACTTACCTATAGTAGAGAGACGACGATCAAAACCTTGTTTGAACCTTAGAATGGTATAAGTATTTTCCCTTGTACACGGCAGCTGTTGCCAATCATAGGATATACAGTGAGGTTCGACCCGGACCCATTTCCTGCAGGAGAATCATAAATTTTTGACCACCATGAGATATCGATAGTTGTTTAGTATTGGCGCTAGACCCGTCATCTAAGAAGACCCAGTCACAGAGGAACCTTACCAATATGAAAGGACAGAAGAATTGAGGAAAAGGTTATGCCACTACCGGAAGTGCCAGAGAAGGAATTATCTTGAAGATCTGAGAAGACCGCCACTGTCAGCAATAAAGATGGAGTATATCAGTTTTGATGGAACCGTAACAATGCTTCTAAGGGTGGTAGCACCCGAGACCCCGGAGACTATCGATGGATTTTGAGAAGACCCCCAAACCTAACCTATTTCTTTCTAGCCTCTCCGAATCTCGAGGACGAGATTCATTTTAAGGGTGGTAGGTTTGTAACATCCCAAAATTCTAAATTTTGGAATGTTATATTAAATAGATTGATTGATTGTTTGTTTGATTGTTGTGTGATTGATTGAGTGAAATTCGAAACTTTTGAAAGTTAAATGAGAGGGAATAAAAGGACTTTCCCAAACTTTCATCTTGCTTTTATGATCTCCGTGAGTTCAAATTCTTTTCAAATACAAAATCCTAGAGAGAAGATGACATGATTTCTTCCATTTTAATAAATGAAAAGGGTTTTTGAAAATATTTGAATTTCACCTGGAAATATTTCAAATTCAGAAACTTCAAGCAACTCAATGATTTTCATGAGAGAAGATAAAATGACTTCTTCAAAATATATGAAATATGAGTTGGGAGTTTTAAAAGGATCGAATTTAAAGTCCTTTTAGAAATTATTTTCAAATTGGAGTTATTAGGGTTTTATTCAAATTATTTTTCACCAAAAATAAAATATAAAGAAAATAGGGTAACATGATTCCCTACATCAGAAAATTGGAGAGAAATAAATTTGAAATCATTGTGGTATTTTTAAAATGATTTTTTATTGGATTTTATTACAGCAGTAGCATTGTTTGATTTATTTGAAATTTTGAAGATTTTATTTGATGCTAGATTAATGTTCATGTTGTAGAAAATCTCTTTCTGCAAATTTTGATATAGTATATGCCTATATAATATTTCTATTTAGTTTGTTTTTTTTGTTTGTCTTAAAAAAAGATTGTTAAAAAAACTCCTCTCGCCGACTTGGTCGGCCCAGCTTCTAGGCCCAGCCCCGCCGCTCGCCTCCTCCGTCCCCGAGCGGGACTCCGCTCGGGAGATCGCCGCCGCCGTCCGAGTCCCGGCCGGGCACGCCTCCGTGCCCCCTTCCCCACGCCTCCCGAGGCCACCCCTCCCCTATAAATGCGCCGACCCCGCCGCCCTCTCTCTCTGCTCGCGCCGCTGCCTCTCCTGCATCTCGCCGCGCCGCCGCGTCTCGCCTACCGCCACCATCGGCGAGATCCGCCGCTACTGCCTTGCTCCACCGCGCCACTGAGACGCCATCGTCGTCGCGCCTCGCCACCGCGCCACCCCATCGTCGCCCACACTTGGCGGACGCCGTCGCCGTCCCAACGCCCGCGTCGGAGTTCGTCGCCGGCCGGATCCGTCCGCCGCTGGTTTATTTCGCCCGAGCCTGTAAAGCAGATAAAACCGCCCGGTTTTATTTTATTTTGTCGGTTTATCATCTAGATCGGTTTTTCTTTTATAAACCGTTTCATTTTTATTTAGCGAACGTGGTCTGTTTAGGTAGTTTCAACGAACGTTTTCATTCATTAGGACTTCGTAACGAACGTTCATCGTCTAATTTTTCCCTTTTCTGTTTATTTTACATTAGGGACCTATACATGAATATAATTATTTACAGATTGGCCCCTAGTTTTCAAACGACCACAACTTTTCGCTCGTTCATCTAAATCCAACGAAACCAATGCCTACTTCTTCATTATGTTCCCCTCTATCCAGATAATGAACTTAAACAAGTTCTGAAAGTTTAAAAATTTGAATTCAAACAGTTTAGTATTTGAACTTCGTTTGATAATAACTTGAGTTTTATAACTCCGTTTGAGTTGATTCTTTTTTGCAAATCGAAGCTCTCGACCTAAACTTTCTAATAAGGCCAAATTCACTTAATTTTGGTACTGTTAGAAATTGTTTTCTGTTGCAAGAGTCATTTGCTTGGTTTCGATGCTTTCCGATTTGTTTTCTTCATTGTTTCCGATCCTTTGAGTGATTGCTTATGTGTGGTTACCATTGCTTGCTCACGATAGATTGACCGGAGTGTGACGAGTAGAGCTATCAAGAGTTTTGAGTGCGAATCATCTTCATCAACAGTACAGGCAAGTTCACACTTTGATCATATCCCTTTTCATACCCAATTTTTATGCATTAGTTTCAGCCCTCAAACATTGCATGAGTAGGATTGATAACATGTGGGTATTGGGAAGTAGTTGATGAGGTAGGAACCTATTGCCCTGTTTATTACCAAACCCTTGGGAGTTACTATTACGATATGCTTATAATGCCATGCCATGCTCGTAGACGTGGATTGGGTTTGAGTGTATTCCATGACAGATGTGAGTTTGTTAATTAATGGTTTATTTAAGGTGGCAACTTTAGTACACATTTGGGTGGATTGAGGTACCTGCGTATTCCAGGATTGCCTGTTTTTCTTTATGGATCGCCACCCAGGCTCAAAGGGATCATGAGATTATTCATGCTAGAAACTTCCGTGTGCAGCCACAAGCTACTATGGGCTCTAGCATAGTTGATTAAGTCGTGCGAACTCTTACAGTGGTAGACTAGCAGATGTAGGGGATGTAGGTTGGTACTGTCTACCCGATCGTAAGGTGCTAGCGCTTCTGAAAGACTATGTCTCGGTCATCCGTTTCTCAAACATTATGTAGTGCGAGAATTCCAACGGAGGAGATCAAGTCATGTGGGGAAAAGTGCGCAAACCTCTGCAGAGTGTACAAACTAATCATGGTTAGCCGTGTCCCCGGTTATGGACATCTTGAGTATCTAGTACTTGGATTATCATGTGAATCTCATCATGTTACTTTAATTAATTTTGTTAGGTTTGATGATGTTACTTAATTGGGATTGAGAATGCTGTCAACCATTCTCAATGTTTAACAACCACCATGATAGTTAAATAAAATTTATTCCTTTGCAGTAGGGGAAAATTGGCTTTTCGCAAAAATATTATAACCATAGAGCTTCCACCAGCCAAATATGCATGTAGTGATAGTCTTTATTCATCATTGCTCTATGGTGTGAATTTGCCAGTACATTCAATGTACTGACCCTTTGTGGCTGCAACGTCTCATGTTGCAGGATCTTACGACGAGTAAGTGATACGTTAGGGTTATGATTTCTACACTCAAATTTGCCGTTGGTGTTGATGGGAATCCACAACCTTGTTACTTCCGCTATTTTGGATTGAGGTAATAGGATTTACGTTATTTTACACATGTGATTTACCTCTGTTATAAATCCTCGAGTACTGTGTGTGTCAGCATACTGATCCAGGGATGACACTTAAGCACAGAGACTTGATCCATTCGGGTCGGGTCGCTACAACCTCGATGTAGTTATATTACTTAAATATATGTAAATTGTTTTTTTCACTTCATTGCTCTTCTCCAAGTCTCTTTAGCCATGAAGTTATGATATTCTTCTTAAGTGGTATTGTTTCATCTGTCATTCCCACTATGAAACAAATGCAGTTGTATTCCCAGGTTACTTTCTTTTAATTGTTTGTCCACAATTTTCACCTTCAATTAATGCACCAATTCCGATTGCATGATCATATTTTGCTTTATTCATCAAATTCAAACCCCAACTCCCATGTGTCATTGATATATGATTAGCTAGACCGATACTGATGTGGAGCTCGCAGGTACCGTATTTCTCTTTAAAAAAACTTCACTGATTTATATCATACTATGCATTCAACTACTATATCATTAATTTTACAAAACAAATAATTTCATGCACAAACTTATTGTTTGATTATATGCAAACCACTTCTAACTATTATGTGTGATCTAAGCATAGTAGTGTAGCTATGATGTTTATCCACAGTATTGAGTACGCGTAGGCTTTCTAGCTTTTTTGCCATATGATTTTGTGTTGCCGATTTCTCACGGCATTTTCGAGCTTGTAATTGTATGGTATGTAATAACAGTAGCACAAATGTCATAGAGTATTTGATAGAGGCGGGGTGTCCCGATATTTTGATGAGATGATAACTATCGATTTGGTGAAGATGACTTTGACGATCCGACTACAAACGTGCACGACATTGTGCCTTGGCAATCGCTAAACCAACTCCGAGAGGTTATTGACCATGCTGGAACACAATCAACCTGACCATGAAGGTCTATTCCTGCAAGCAATCGAAGAACAAGCAAGAATATGATAAAAGCAATCTGAATATTGCGAGTATATATGAAGTATTGATAAAGGTGGGGATCCGTAAGCGGTCTTGGTCTGGTCGTTGGACACAAATGAAGTACACGAAGTTGCAATGGCTAACTTTTAACTAAACAAATCCCAAGCAAAAAGCTACTAGATGGATTTACTTATATAGGAGTAAGGGGTTGCGGCCAAGGAGGTGGGAGGACGTCCCAAGGCAGCTTAAAAGTAACCCTAGGGCATAGAAGGCTCATGGGCCCAATTGGAGGTGATGCAACACCTATGGACTTGTTGTTTGACTCGAATACTGCTGCAGCGTCAGATTGTTTTGTCGATATCTCAATTCTCCGGACGAATTTCAAGGTCAATCCAATTGGGTTGGAAAGAGCACAAAATCTACTTTCCAGCAAAAAACAAATAACCCAATTTGGAGTCCGTATGAAAAAGTTGTTGGTGTTTTGAGTCAGGTATGTCTGTGCAGTCCGAATCTGAATCCAGAACGTGAGAGAGTAGGACTCTATCTTCTCTTGGCCCAAAATTGACGTGAGAGGACTTTTTGAACAAAACCTAAACTTCTCCTTTTCCCTTATCTTCATATGTGGATTGTACAAATGTCCCATACACCTGCAATTAGACAAAACACGAAAGTGTGTGAAGTATTTTTGTTCTGGATAACATAAATAGATTATTGAATAGTTTGCACTAGAAATCACCTGACAAATATGCATGTATGCAATATTTTTGGTCTTATCCAAGGTAGTCATGTCCTCATCATACTCCCCTTCTTGAGAACAAAGTCGTCCTCGGCGTTGCTTAATCTGAAATGTGGCTAACAAAAGAGACAAGGTGTACATGTTGTATATGTATATGGCATCCATTTTTACTTTCCTTGATTTTTGCACAGATGACACATGTATATATGAGGAACCTTCATAGACTATAAAATAAAAAGCCAAAATATTATCATAAGTAAAAGGCATGAAAATATTGCAACTCAGTTTGCACATATAAGTGAAGCTCTTATTCATATCAAAAGATTGACAATATTCATCATTAAACCATCCCAACATTGGTGAATAAACCTTACGTGCATCAAATTTACATGCTACAACATGCTTAAATAAGAAAACATGCAATAAGTCATTTGACACAGAATGATCACCAACATTAGAGGCCATATCAAAATGATTAAACATTGGCACAATTATTTTAAAATGTATTTGATCCAAATCTGATTTATTTCCTGATTCACATGGTTCTTTGACATCAACAGTTAATTCAATGGGCGCACTCAAAATTGTTGGTATTTCAGTTGTTTGATCACATGATGCATTCATGATAGTAACATGATTCTCTAAAATAGGTGGCATGCTCAAATCAACAGGTAACTCAACACATGATGTATTTAAGTTAATTAGGGGTGCATCATTCTCATGTGAAGTTATATCATCAATACCTTTACTGTTACCTTGTCACAAAGACGTAGCTAATGTAGGTATGGACAATGACAATGTACCATACACTTGAGATGATGTCACACTCATAATCTGAGGTGTGGCTGCTCTAGTAGGTGCAACAATGGAGGAATCAACCGATGGTAGTGAGCATGAATTGGAATAGTAGTTGTTGTAGTCACCCAATGCATCCTCATGTAACTGTCTCTCAAAGGTACAAGCACGAACATACATACCAGTAATGCAACAAGGAATATACAGAAATCTTGCCTGAATATCATGGTTCAAACCACCAAAAAATCTATTCATTGTATCATCCTCAGATTCTTCTATGTCACAATGATGCATATAAGATTTGAACTCTTGGTAGTAAGCATGAATAGTGTTGTTGCCTTGTTTAAATTGTTCAAATTTGTGAAGCAATTCACGACGACAGTAAGGAGGGAAAAATTGTTGTCTCGTTACATGTTTCAAATCTTTCCAAGTTGTGGTTGGTTATCAATGTTTTTCTTACAATGCAAACTCCACCAAATAGAAGCAAAACCAGTAAATGCTCTAGTGGTAGCTCGTACTCGCTCAAGTTCAGAAGAGTCATGGTGACTAAAAACTTGTTCTACTTCAAGCTCCCAAGCTAGATAAATAGTAGGATTAAATCTACCATCAAATGACGGTAAAGAGATAACCTGGCCATGTGCTTGTGTGTGTTGTCCCAACTCTCGTGATGGTGAAGATGTGTTTGTCGTCCAAGAACTTCTATCTCAGGAACCTTTCATGATTAGTAGAAACAAGAAACAAAATTCGAGAATAATGTTCTAATGAACTACTAGTATGTGGTTGTAACGTGCTCACAGTAAAGCAAATAGCAATATCTTACAAGTTCTTACCATGCGACAGGTGGTGACAGGAAACCAGCGGTGTCAAATAACTCTAAAGATTGTGTAAAGCGATTGCCAAGGGAACGTACGTATACACGGTGTAGAAATATGTGGAGCTGGGTTGGCTATATATGATAGTAAAAGATTAGCAATAATCAATTCAAAGATGCAATGTGGAATAAATGCTCAACGATGGTACTGTGTTGGTCCTACGCTAGACCGGACTAGAGGCACGAGCCTAGAACACTAATGAGGTCATGGTGTAGCACAACTAGCATCAATGAAGGATACTAAGTAGCTCTGGACAGCAAGATATAAGTGAAGATCACAACGGTAGTAAAGATAATGATGAAAAACAACTACCAAACAGGATATACAACAACTCTCTCTCCAACTTTCCTCTTGAAATGTTTGAGCCAATTTTCTGATAAAATTTTTCAGAAAATGCTACTAACTCAAGCTTCCCAACGCAAAAAGAATTAGTCAATTCCAAATTGATATGAGGAGTCAAAGATTAATAAAACTGGCCTGAAAAACTTGACCAAACTGTGTTCGCGAACTTCGGAGGGCAAAAAGACCTATTTAGAAGCCGATTTTGAGGTACTAACTATTGAACTAGTTTATACAACTATTTAGATGCGTCTTGTCACTACCTTTCATTTGAGTACTTGCGGAGCCAAAACGGACTTCATATGAGGAAGTTATGCATGTTTTACTGAACAGTGCACAAAACAGATTCCAATCCGAATTCAACTACGAGATTGAGTCTAGATAGATCCGAATTTTGTTTTTTTTCTTCTTCTTTTTTCTCACACTTTTTTTCTTTTTCTTTCTCTTTTTTTCTCTGACTTTTTTTTACTTTTTTCTCTCTTTTTTCCGTCTTCTTTTCTCTCTCTTTCCAAAACTAACTAGATAAGATGCATATTGGATCAAGCGAAGATGTGAGCGATCTCAACTATGATTATGACAATGAACGATGAGTAGCACATGGTGGAATTTGATGGATGGGTGGTGGACAACGGAAGGGATAACAATGCAGCGGCAGCGTGACTACTGTGAACAGAACTCGAAACTCTAAACGAACTAGACACTAAGACCAGCAACTCGACACGATGATGCAATCGATAATTCAATAATGCAAACAATGAAAAGAAAATTGTAAAGGCTCAGACTGGCTTGGACAAAGGATGAATAGATCTAACTTTTTTTTGTGGCTTTTTCTTGGACAATAGGCAAGAAAATAAATCTAATCTAGGAAAAACTGGAAATTCTCACCGAGCAACCTGAAAACTGAGACCACTTGATAGAGACGGGGTGTCCTGATCTTTCGATGAGATAATAACTATCGATTTGGTGAAGATAACTTTGACGATCCAACTACAAACGTGCATGACGTTGCGCCTTTGCAATCGCTAAACCAACTCCAAGAGGTTATTGACCACGCCGGAGCACAATCAACCTAACCATGAAGGTCTATTCTTGCAAGCAATCGAAGAACAAGAAAGAATATGATAAAAGCAATCTCAATATTGCGAGTATATATGAAGTGTTGATAAAGGTGGGGATCCGTAAGCGGTCTTGGTCTGGTCGTTGGACACAAACGAAGTACACAAAGTTGCAATGGCTAACTTTTAAATAAACAAATCTCAAGCAAAAAGCTACTAGATGGATCTACTTATATAGGAGTAAGGGGTGGCGGCCAAGGAGGTGGGAGGACATCCCAAGGCAGCTTAAAAGTAACCCTAGGGCGTACATGGCTCATGGGCCCAATTGGAGGTGATGCAACACCTTTGGACTTGTTGTTTGACTCGGATTCTGCTGCAGCGTCAGATTGTTTTGTCGATATCTCAATTCTCCGGACGAATTTGAAGGTCAATCCAATTGGGTTGGAAAGAGCACCAAATCTACTTTCCAGCAAAAAACAAATAACCCAATTCGGAGTCCGTATGAAAAAGTTGTTGGCGTTTTAAGTCAGGTATGTCTGTGCAATCCGAATCTGAATCCAGAACGTGAGAGAGTTGGACTCTATCTTCTCTTGGCCCAAAAGTGACGTGAGAGGACTTTTTGAACAAAACCTAAACTTCTCCTTTACCCTTATCTTCATATGTGGATTGTACAAATGTCCCATACACCTGCAATTAGACAAAACACGAAAGTGTGTGAAGTATTTTTGTTCTGGATAAAATAAATAGATTATTGAATAATTTGAACTAGAAATCACCTGACAAATATGCATGTATGCAATATTTTTGGTCTTATACAAGGTAGTCATTTCCTCATCAGTATTTATGTCTGGTATCTATTCATTTTACTCGGGAACCTTTGAATCGGTCGACCAGCACCGGTATTCACGCATTATCACCATATTGTTGTTGGACATCCTTCCTTCTTATCCGTCATGTATGCGTCCTATTTCCTGCGTGATTTCTCTCCTACTATCACATCCAATTTGTCCAGCAGGCAAAATATAGTTCTTACATATTAGAGTCTTCATGTCGAAGCTATTTAGTGAAGGAAAAGGTTCTTATTTAAATTCACAAAAAAGATTGATCGTACCAAATGGATTGTTTGAAAGTGTACATATTCATCATGGTTCAAGAACTTGTAAATTTGCACAAAAAATGTTTCGTATGATTGATGGTTTAATGCTCCAGAGAAAAAATATTATACATGCACACGGAAGATAATTGTGACAATTTTTTCCAAAGGCATGATAGTTGAAAATATAATGTTGTTATGATTTTACCTGGTAGCTGATCCACTTTTTTGACATTTTTGCACTATGAATACCCAAAATAAAATACTAATTAATTGAACCTGACACATAGAAAAATAATCACTTGTGCGCTGCAATACTAACGCAATGTGGCTCATTAGTTAGCTCCTTGTGATGCTCCGGAAGCCCGCTCCCATCAGAGCCGTCGGCGTTGTACATGTCGACATCGTGGTCGATGATTTCCATCTTGGTGCGCGTGAGCCTGGCTGGCCCGGAATTGCTCCCACTTTGAGATGCAGCAAAGCCGTTGTAGTTGATACTCGGCTACTCGTGGTTTTCTTATACCATACTGTCCTCCAGCTCCACTATGCACATCTCTATAATCGATGCTCGCTTCCTCACATAATTGTAAACGTGTCTTATATTCAGTTCTTTATCAATAACAACATGCAAGGTCCATTCATATGAAGCTTACTGCTAGTCTACTATAAGGGCGTACTCAATAGATTTAATCACAGTGCTTTTCCATGCCAAAATAAATATAAGAGGTGAGAACCTTGTTTGCAAACAATCCTTTGTTTCCGCAGTTATCAACTAAATACTGATTCAGAGATCACAAGGAATGACGATAGCGAACAACTTTAAAAGAGTACTCAACCAAGTCATACAACAAATAATCATATTTCTATATGGCAGTAAATCCATGGAAGCAGATAACACAATAACTGGGTGCTGCGAGGCTTCGCATAGAGGAGGTCTTATACCATACTGTCCTCCAGCTCCACCATGCACATCTCTACATCTTATAATTGATGCTCGCTTCCCACATAATTGTAAACTTGTCTTATATTCAATTCTTTATCAACAACAACATTCAAGGTCCATTCATATGAAGCTTACTGCTAGTCTACTATAAGAGCGTACTCAATAGATCCTCGTCCCCTGCCGTGTGCTAGCCTACCTTTGAGACACAGAGCACGGGCTCACCTGTCAGTGACTCAAAGGCAGAGTATGGCAGGGGTTTCTAAGTCAGAGAATCCACCTCCCATAGGCGTCGAGGCCACCAAGCCCAACATTGACTGCTGCTCCTCCCTTTCTTCCTCTACTATTTTTTCTGAATGGCCTTTCTTCTTGTATTCATTCTCTCAACTCCATGCTTTCCTGATCATCCTCTTCCTCTTATCACCAGCTAGGCATTTAACTAAACAAGGTAAATGGGGAAAGGTACATTCTACAAACCATGTCAATGAGATCTACATAGATCGATTGATCAAATAGTGAAAATCTGAGAAATCTAAATCTGAACTAACCAAAAAAAAAAAGCAAGCCATCTTCGGGCTATCTAACTGTACCCACATGTCTGCTCCAAAGATTTGGTTATGGAAAGAAAAGGGAGTACAGTGGAGTTGGGTTGATGCCTAATGAACGACCAATCGCTCAAGCTACTCCAGCTTCCCGCCTCCCAGCTTGAATTGATGCTGCCACTATGGCCAGCAAGCATCCGCCACCAAGATTCATGCATTTCAGCTTCACGTACACCAACATGCCCTGCCGCTCATCCTGCCGTCTACATGCCCTTGCAGGTTCTGTGCACCGGGAGAAGAAAAATCAATGAAAAATAGAAAGACCAGATGTTATAAGCAATGACAGATGACACACATCAAGGGACTTATTTGTGAAGGACCGAGCTAACAACATTCATATATTGTTTTAAAGCTTGGGGCTTCCCGTGAATGGCAACACTCATTTAGTTCTGCACCAGTCAATGTAAAAAATTCAGGAGCAGCATCAAAGATCAACCAAAATGTTACAAAATAATTTAAAAACACAGGGCCCAAATCTGGAATGGTCATTGTGAATTGGCTCAGAGAATGTGAACCATATAACCAGGAAAGTGCTATACATAATAGTATAAACGAAGATTATCACAAAATTCATCCCTGTCAACCTCTACCGACACAGTTGTGCCCTGTCATGTGGGGCGCTGCGTACAGGCGCGGGACGCGCGCCCAGGAGCAGCAGCCGGCGGCCACAGCTGGCGAGGCATGATCGGGGCAAGGAGTCCTGATCCTACGAGTCCAGGAGTAGTTAGTTTCCTAGTTTGTTCTGATCCTATGTTGGTTCCTAGAGTTCAGGAGTTAGTTTCCAATTTGTTAGAAGCTCATAAGGCCTTTATATATCCTGTAATCTGCACCCTTTGACGCAAGCAAGAAATCATTATCTCCTACCTCTTCTTCTTCTCCTAATCTCTTCTCCTGCACCATTGAGCAGTTAGGAAAAAACCCTAGCGCTCCTATCAACCGAGACTACGAACTACATAGTCGAGGTCCTGTTGTCTTGGGCACCGAGGTCCTTGACAACTAGGTATCGGGTTCCAGGCGATCCTCTTCCTCGTCCGCGCTCCATCCGCAGCCCGCCTCCACCCCTGCGTCCGCGCCAAGCACACCTCCATCGCCACCATCCGCCACCGCCTCGGTCACTTCCGGTATGGCAGAACCAACCACCGCTGATCTGGCCAAGATGATCGAGGCCTTGACTGCAACGGTGGCGTCCCTGCAGACGTCTGTCGCCGCACTCCAAAAGGACAAGTCCGCCTCCTCGTCGAGCGCTGACGGAGCCCACGATGGGCAGCACCACAATGATCGACCGCCCCTGTTTCAGAAGATGGACTTCCCCAAGTTCGACGGCAAGTCCGATCCTCTCGCATTCATCAACAGATGCGAGTCCTTCTTCCATCAACAACGGATTGCCGAGGAGGAGAAAGTGTGGATGGCGTCATACAATCTCGAGGGTACTGCCCAACTGTGGTATATGCAGGTCCAGCACGATGAGGGCACGCCTCCGTGGCGCCGCTTCACCGAGCTGCTCAATCTCCGCTTCGGGCCACCTCTGCGCACTAACCCGCTGGGCGAACTAATGGTGTGCAAGCGCACGACATCCGTCGTCGACTTCCAGGAGCGGTTTGAGGCGCTCCTTCCCCGGGCAGGCATCTTATCCGAGACATAGAAGGTTTAGATCTTCACCGCGGGACTCCAGCCACCCCTCAGCCTTGACGTGGAAATCCACAACCCGTAGTCCCTCGCCGTCGCCATGATCCTCACCCGCAAATTGGAGCTGCGTGACCAGTGCGCGCTCGCCTCCGCGCCACTGGTGCGTTTTCAGCAAAAGGGCATCCTGCCGGCGCCCATACCATGCGTCGCGCCCCCCGCCCCGGCTCCACCAGCGGCACCCTAGCATGCCCCCAGTCTGCCGGAAGGGCGCCAAATCAAACGCCTGTCACAGGCGGAGATGGAGGAACGCCGTCGCCTGGGCCTATGCTTCAATTGTAATGAGAAGTTTGGCAGGGGCCACAACCGCGTGTGCCAGCACATCTTTCTCCTCGACCTGGCGCTGGACGACGACGACGACGACACGGCCTCCGCCACCGCTGATGCCTCGTCGGCTGACCCTCAGATCTCGCTCCACGCAATCTCCAGCGTGCGCACGAGTGAGACCATGCAGATGCATATCACCCTCGGGGGTGTCTCCCTCCTCGCCCTGATCGACTCAGGCTCCACCCACAACTTCATCGCCGAGGAGGCGGCCGCTCGTGCTACACTGCCATCCCCCACCACTGAGAAGATGCGCGTCACGGTGGCCAACGGCGAGCGCGTTCCGTGCCAGGGCGCATACCGCGCCGTGTCCTTCCGCATCGACCAAGAGGCGTTCTCGGAGGATTTCCTCGCCTTGCCGCTCGCAGGCTACGACATCGTCCTGGGCACGCAGTGGCTTGCGACCTTGGACCGATTCTGTGGGATTTCCGCGCCCTCTCCATGACGTTCTGGCGGAGGGGCCATCGGGTGTGCTGGCGCGGCATTGCAGGACCGAACGGACCATCCCTGAAATCATGCAGCGGGCGCGACTTCCTTGACGCCATCGTCACCGAGTTCGACGGCATCTTCGCCGAACCCTCCGGCGTGCCACCACCCCGCAGTCGTGACCATGGCATCACCCTACTGCCCGGTTCCGCCCCGGTGGCCGTCCGTCCGTATCACTACCCGGCCGCGCACAAGGACGAGCTGGAGCGTCAGTGCGCCGCCATGCTCGCCCAGGGCATCATCCGAGCGAGTTGTTCCGCATTCTCATCGCCGGTACTGCTGGTCCGCAAGCCCGACGGGTCCTGGCGCTTCTGCATCGACTACCGCGCCCTGAACGCCATCACCGTCAAGGATGCGTTTCCGATCCCGGTGGTGGACGAACTCCTCGACGAGCTCCGGCGCGCTCGTTTCTTCACCAAGCTCGATTTGCGCTCCGGCTACCACCAGGTGCGGATGCGTGCGGAGGACATCCCAAAGACCACCTTCCGTACCCACGACGGCCTCTACGAGTTCCTAGTGATGCCGTTCGGCCTCTGCAACACGCCGGCGACGTTCCAGGCACTCATGAACGATCTGCTGCGGCCGTACCTGTGCCGCTTCATTCTTGTCTTCTTTGACGACATCCTCATTTTTAGCGAGACGTGGGCAGACCATCTCCTACATGTGCGCACCGTCTTCACCGTCCTGCACCAGCACCGGCTCTTCGGCAAGCGATCCAAATGCGCGTTCGCCGTCGAGTCGATCTCCTACCTGGGTCACACCATCTCCGCTGCAGGAGTGGCCATGGATCCGGAAAAGGTGCAGGCCGTGGCCGAATGGCCGCAGCCACGCTCGGCGCGCGCGATCCGGGGGTTCCTCGGCCTTGCGGGGTACTACCGCAAGTTTGTCAAGGAGTTTGGAGTGGTTGCCGCGCCACTGACGGCCCTCCTTCGCACGGATGGGTTCTCCTGGTCGCCGGAGGCGGCAGCAGCTTTTACTGCCCTCAAGACGGCGGTCACCACGACTCCTCTCCTCGCGTTGCCGGACTTCACGCGGCCGTTCATCATCGAGTGTGACACCTCTACGTACGGCTTCGGGGCCGTCCTTCTTCAGGACCAGCACCCGGTGGCTTTCTTTAGCCGGCCGGCCGCGCCACGTCATCGTTCGCTGGCAGCATATGAACGGGAACTCATCGGCCTGGTGCTCGCTATTCGTCATTGGAGACCATACCTCTGGGGGCGCCAATTTGTGGTAAAAACGGATCACTACAGTCTCAAATTCTTACTTGACCAGCGTTTGGCAACCATTCCGCAGCATCATTGGGTCGGCAAACTACTGGGGTTCGACTTCACCGTGGAGTACAAGGCCGGTAGTACAAACACGGTGGCGGACGCACTTTCCCGCCGCGACACGGAGGAGACGTCGGTCATGGCGATATCGGGTCCTCGCTTCGACTTCATCGATCGCCTCCGGCAAGCTACGTCAACCGAACCGGCGCTCGTCGCGCTGCGTGAGGATATCATGGCGGGTACGCGGCAGCAGCCGTGGTCGCTCTCCGACGGCCTCGTCACTTTCAACGGCCGCCTCTACATTCCGTCGTCGTCCCCGCTACTCCAGGAGCTCCTCACCGCAGTGCACGACGACGGGCACGAAGGCATCCTGCGCACCCTGCATCGTCTCCGCCGCGACTTCCACACACCTAACCTTCGCAAGATGGTGCAAGAGTACGTCCGCGCCTGCGATACTTGCTAGAGGTACAAGTCCGAGCACTTGCACCCCGCCGGTCTGCTGCTGCCGCTGCCGGTGCCCACGGGCGTGTGGACTGACGTCGGCATCGACTTCATGGAAGCGCTCCCTCGCGTGGGCGGGAAGTCTGTCATCCTCGCCGTGGTGGATCGCTTCATCAAGTACTGCCACTTCGTCGCATTGGCCCACCCGTACACGGCAGAGTCAGTGGCACAGGTGTTCTTCGCCAAGATCGTGCGCCTCCATGGCGTTCCGCAGTCCATGGTTTCGGACCGCGACCCCGTCTTCACCTTGGCGTTTTGGCGGGAGCTCATGCGCCTCACCAGGACGAAGCTGCACATGACGTTGGTGTTTCATCCTTAGTCGGATGGCCAAACGGAGGCTGCTAACAAGATCATTGTTATGTACCTGCGTTGCCTCACAGGGGATCATCCGCGACAGTGGCTACGGTGGCTTACCTGGGCCTAGTACATCTACAACACCGCTTACCAGACGGCGACCCAAGAAACTCCGTTCAAGCTCGTGTATGGCCGCGACCCTCCCACTATTCGCTCTTACGAGCCAGGCGACACGAGGGTGGCGGCCGTGGCAAAAAGCATGGCGGAGCGAGACGAGCTACTCGCTGATGTCCGCTATCGACTACAGCAGGCGCAGGCGGTCTACAAGTCCTACTATGACAGACGCCATCGCGATGTCAGGCATGTAGTAGGCGACTGGGTGTGGCTTCGTCTTCGCCAGCGTGCCGCATCTTCTCTTAACTTGCCAACCAGGGGCAAGCTCAAGCCACGCTTCTACGGGCCATACCGCATTTCCGAGGTCGTCAACGACGTCGCCTACCGCCTTGAGCTACCGGTGCGCTCGCGCCTCCATGATGTTCTCCATGTGGCCCTCCTCAAGAAGTTCTTTGGCACGCCTCCAACTGCACCGCTGGGTTTGCCTCCAATTCACAACGGTGCTTCTGTCCCGGAACCAGAACGCGTGACTCGTTCACACCTCGCACGCGGCGTTCACCAGCTCCTTGTCCACTGGAAGGGCGAGGCTGCGTCATCGGCAACGTGGGAGGATCTTGAAAGTTTCGTCGAGCGCTACCCCGCTTTTCAGCTCGAGGACGAGCTGCTCGTCGAGGGGGGGGGGGAGAGATGTCATGTGGGGCGCTGCGTACAGGCGCGGGTCGCGCACCCAGGAGCAGCAGTCGGCGGCCACAGCTGGCGAGGCATGATCAGGGCAAGGAGTCCTGATCCTACGAGTCTAGGAGTAGTTAGTTTCCTAGTTTTTTCTGATCCTACGTTGGTTCCTAGAGTCCAGGAGTTAGTTTCCTAGTTTGTTAGAAGCCCATAAGGCCTTTATATATCCTGTAATCTGCACCCTTTGACGCAAGCAAGAAATCATTATCTCCTACCTCTTCTTCTACTCCTAATCTCTTCTCCTGCACCATTGAATAGTTAGGCAAAAACCATAGCGCTCCTATCAACCGAGACTACGAACTACGTAGTCGAGGTCCTGCTGTCTTGGGCACCGAGGTCCTTGACATGCCCATTCAAAATATCACCAAATTTGAGGTTGAAATTCAATTGTATTTATGCCAAGGTTATGAATGCAGCTTAAAAGAAGTTGTAAAATTTTAGGATATAAATTTGTTGGATGACTGCATATAAATTTGTTTTATAGAAGATCTAAAGGCTCTTATATTTCTTTATGGAGGGAGTACTTCACAGTCCGAATATAAATTGATATACATGAGTAGAGCCTGAGCTTTCTGAATCATCAATTAGACAATTAGGAGATGCTATTATACCTCCCGGTCTAGACTCTAGAAGATGCAATCAACTCAAAAGTCTTAAGGTCCCAAAATTTAACAATTAACATTTGAACCATAGAAGCTTGTGTAAAGAACAGAAAGCAAAAGTTACAACTAACCAAGTCTAGATGATATATAAATTATTTTGGAGGAAAGATGTTATCTGGGAACACATCTTATGCTTTTGTATAGGTTGTATAACATACTATCACCATCTGACATGTGGCTAGTAAAAACTCATGGGGAACCTGAACAGTTTAGCGGACCTTCAGGAAGCTAAAAGTCATGCAAGAGCTTTTGACCTATCAAATCAACAATGAGTGACCCCAAAAATATAAAGGATATCTTCCGCTAGAGCATGAGTTTATTCACCTTGTTAATATTAGCACTGTTGTGAGCAACTGAGCATATATGGCACCTTTATAGGTTGGACCAAACAACAGATTCTCCTGTAATTTGTTTGTGGTACGGCTTAATAGGTTCGATCAAAATCTTACCTTCACAGAACTCTTAGCCCTACCAGAAACAATCCACCGACCATCAGGAGCGAATCAAGCAGATCAATCCTCTCACTATGACCCTGATATGTGTGAACGAATTTCTACCATGTCATTTCTTTTCCTCTTCCACAAGTTCATCTTCATCTTTAGCTTGAACAAATTTATGTTAAACCAATGGACAACACCATCAATGTCAACAAACAAGATGAAAATAACCAATAACTGTTTCCACACACGGTGAGAGACATAACTAACATACATCTGTGACCCAATCCTGCTTTTTAGGTACAAATTCAGAATATAATTTATATCTCTTTATCAGCAGTTCGTCCAACTTGCTTGACTGCCTCCTAATCAAAAGGCTTCTACCTTGCGGCCTCTCTCTTTCAGGCCTCCTCTTCTTCCTCTACTTGAGGCAGGCCTGACCATAAGCACCAATCTGCGCTTAATCTTTGAGACACCAGTAGCTAGTTGTTCAATTTAGTGAACAATAGTTTGTTTGTACAAGTAAAAGAGCAGCATCATAATGGGTTTGATTGATTGAACTGAAAATCAATAGTTGAAACTAATAATCATGGATGCATTCACCACAAAAACAAGGAATTGGAAGAAAAAGTGGGGCGTGGCTATCACCATGTCACGGCAACCGTGTGTGTAGGAGCAGATCAACCTCAGTGCCGCCAGCCTATGGCTCAGGCAGGGAGAGAGGGAAAGGAGGCCTCACCATGGTAGGGCTAGGAGGTGGCTGGAGTGCTCCACCTCGCCAAAATTAGGAGGGGATGGATCTGGAAAGCTCAGTGCACTCCAAAATTAGGCCAGGGATCCTCTCGTCCTCTGCTTCGACGCTTGCCTCCACTTGCAAGGATTTCGCACCGCCGCGTCGGACCCCTCTATCTCCCGTGCCAGTCCGGCTTCGCCCAGCTCCAACGAGCTCCTCGCTAGGTTGCTGCACCACCCCTCTTTTCTCCCTTCTTCTTTCCCTGACCTCCATCTCTCTTCTGCCCCCAGGCCCTGCAAACTCAAGCCGCCGCTGCCGCCGCTCAAGCCGCCGTGTTGATCCGTTCCCAATTAATAAACTCAGACGTATGGACTGTCACATTCGTGGCTCCGAGCAACCACCGCCGTCGTCGTGTGTACTCCCCAATCAACGTATATACATAGTATACGCAGGTAAATAGTACCACCTCGGATGTAGAAAATAATATAGGTGAAAATACTGAAAGCGTAAATTTATGGAAAGAAGCGTATTGTGACGGTGAACCCGAGAGACTCAATCCATGCTTTATTATTATTATTATTATTATATATAGGGATATATATATATATATAACTGAAATAAACATCCAAATACAGAAGTGATTATACAGATCATTCGCACACACCTCAATAAACAATTGCATGCATTCTAAAGTAGGAAAAACGATCGTCTAGTCATCTACTTCTTGTGACGCTCCCGCCACCGCTCTGTGGCTCGATCCCTCGGCTAGGGCGCGAACAAGACACCTCCTCATGTCAACGATCCGTCTGTACATCTCGTAGCTTGTGTACGCGTCATTGGCCGCGTACTTGACGTGTTCTTCATCTAGTCTCTCATGCCAAATATTGTGTCAGGTGTCCTTGTCCTTCTTGCTCTCATCCTTCATATTCATGTAGTAGGGGTCGATGATGGTCGAGACGAGGTCAACCAGGGAGTTCAGTTTGTTCTTGGCGCTACCCCAGACCTTGTAGTGGTTCTGGATGTTGATAAGATTCGGGCATTTCAAGCCCGAAACCTTAAGCGCTTTTAGATCATTGGTGGTGTCCACCGCAGCGAACTTGTAGTCGCAGTTGTTGATAAAACTGGAGAAACGCTCACAAGGCCTTGTGGCCAGGTGGTAGTGGTAGACGAGGATGTCATGTCACACGCACAACTGGGTGACGATAACCTTCTGCTCGTTCCCAGCACAACTGATGGTGTACTCGAGGTGGAAGCTGACCACTTGGTACTTGTCCTCGGCAAGGAACTGCTCCGTAGTTTGGATGGAGCTCTCCACCAACACCGGATCGTTCGTGTACACCACCGAGAGGGCCTTCCCCCTCACGTGGGGGTCCACTATGTGATGCATGGTGAACTGCCCGCCGTTGTCGTCGTTGGCTGCTGGGAGCGCCATTGGAGCTACAGTGATCTCCATTGGAACCGCTGGATGTCCTCTCTATATGTGTCGTCGTGGAAGTGCTTATTGTGTCGTGTGAGGCGAGAGATGAAGGTAAATGGCCGCAGGAATAAATGGGGGCCCGGCGGCCTGGATTCTCGGCATGTCCACATGGCAGTTTTTGCATCGGGTAACTGCATTGTGGAGCCGCGCCCGACACAACCACATGCAAACGAACATGCGTGATCGTGCGTCGACCCCAAACACTGGCAGCGCGCGTGGAGGGACGAGGGCAGAGCACCCATAGGGACGCAAGAGGGCAGAGCGCGCGCGGCAGCATGCGAGCAGAGCGCGCCGTGGCCGCCTCAACCGGAAGCAACCACACGCATAGAGCAGTTGAACATGCAGGAATTGGTCGCCTACAAGCCGGCCGACACTTGCGTCGCTGCGTAGAGAGGGGCCGTGTCCTACTACCTCCGTCTTGGTTTATAGTCCCCTTTATATTATGTGCCATACTTTGCCCTCAAATTTAACCAACAAATTTTAATGCATGTTATAAAAATTATATAATTCGAAACTAAGTTCAAATATGAATCCAACTATATAATCTTTGGCGACATGCATTCGTACTTTATTAGTTAAATCCTACTTATAAACCAGGACGGGTGTATAGTAGGTAATTTAGTCGCAAACATTTTTTTATTAACTGTATGTGTACGTGGCCTTTCGTCCTCCTCTCGCACGTCTTGTCACCTCGCTGCCACAGACGGCTTACATCGCAAGCTTATGCAGCGCGCGGGAGCGTTCTTTTGGCCAGACGGTGGCGCCAATGAATCGTCGGTGAGCCCGTTCCCGCGCAACCTTGTAGTTTCCCGTGCAAGCTTCCCTCCTGACTGGGTGAAATCCCCCAAAATTCCAATGTTGACTGGCCTGCTATAAAAGCCCTCATGGCCGGCGAGTCCTGTGTCACATTTTCCCCTCCCTCCCTGTAGCTTGTCTTGTTTGCTTCTCCCACAATCGCCAATGGCACCGGTCCGTCGTGGTCGCTCAGCCCCTCCGCCGTCATCAGATGACAGCTCCAGCTAGGAGGCTACACCGCGGCGGCGGCGCAGTCCCCGGCGTAGTGTAGTGCGCGTGGCGTTCCTGTTGGGTTTACGGGGAACACCCACCACACGCTCCACCACCCATTCCCGTCGACAGATGTTGCCGACCGCCGTTTCCGCCACACCACCATCGAAAGCTAGGGCCACCGCCCGCTCCGCCGCCGTGGCCCGAAGGCGGGAGCTGGTCGTCGTGGCCGCCACCCCACTGCCGGCCATCGTGGCCATCACCCACTCCGCCACCGCAGCCCGAAGGCGGGAGGTGGTGGTCGTGGCCGCCACCCCATCGTCGGCCGCCGGACCACCGTCGACCGTCGAGGTCATCACCCGCTCCGCCACCGCCGCCCGAAGGCGGGAGGCGGAGGTGGATGCCAACACATGTGTCAGTGACCTTGCGTGCTACACCGAGTTCCTGTGGGAGGAGGAGGAGGAGCGCCTCGTCGAGAATGCGAAGAGCCTTACCACCGCCGTGGCCGCAGCACACGTCGCCTCAGATGCGAGGAATCAGGAGACTTACGAGGAGTACCACCACTTTGAGAGGGATCGCCTGGAGCGGCAGTGGGCGTTCGAGCTAGCGAGCATCGCCGGACGTGCAACAACGGCAAGCACCATATTGCATTTGTCTAGCTCGTTGGTAGGCTCCTCCTCCTCTGCCTCTTACTGAGCGTGCTCGGCAGAGGAGAGGCTGCCCGAAGTAGTACAAAGCCCCTTTGTAGTAATAGTAGTAGTGTCTAGGGGCTATTTTGTTCAGTTCATCTGACTACAGATGTGGTGGAACTGTACAACGTACTTAAAATTAGCTAGTATATAAAGTAGAACTAGCTATTTTATTACGTAGTTGGCAACAATTGGGAAAAAGTTTGGTCGGTTCAGGTGTCTTGAACAGTTTGTATAAATTAAGCACGACTGCTTAATCTATGAATGAAATCTATGCTTAATTAATGAATTTTAGTTGCAAAAATTAGATTGTGCTAGTGATTTTTAGCTGCATATTTTGACCAATTGCAGTGTTACAAGGTTGAGAAATGGCAATGTTACTAGATCAACAGATGTCAATCTTTCAAGTTTGACAAATGGCAACATACCCAATATGACAAATGAAAATCCTACCAAATTGTTTGTAAGTGGTTGCACACGGGTCATCCAAAACAACCATTTGCGTTGAAGAGATGCAGAAATCCTGCTCTCGCTTTGCATATGGGTGTTCTATCTAAAACGTTTGCGATCAAGAGCTACACAAATCCTGCTCGACACATTTTCCCTTGGCTTCCTGGGGAAGTTGTCGGTTTGCATAAGGGTGTTCTAACTAAAACGTTTGCGATCGAGATACAATATTAAACCCAAGAAAAAAACTATTGCAGAGGTGGCAAAGGTGGCGTGCCGCGCCGTCCTTGTCGTTGTCGTCCTCCGGGACACCATTGTTGAAGTCTTCAAGGCAGCTCAGAATGTTCTTCACTTGTAAATCAAACATCATGTCATCGGGCGATCGACGGGCGGTGTGCGGGAGGAAGGCAGCTGGCGGCGCTGAGAGGTAGCGGTCGACGACGGCGTCCCATGCCACTGAGGGGGGCACGCGAAGGGCATGGGCGCAGTGGGTGCAGCCAAATGTACGGGGACCGGCGCCGCGGTGGGTGGAGGGGTGCGCATGGGCACGGGCACGGGCGCTGGCGCTGGCATGTACACGAGCTCGCATGGGTCCGTAGAGACCTTGGTGACGCCCGTGCCTTCCAGCTCTGCGATAGTGCTCGGCGACCACCGTGTCAATGCTATGGGGATGGTCGCTGGTGCGGGCGCAGGGATGGGAGCTGGGACGGGAGCGGGGGCAGCAACAGTCGCGACCAGCTCGTTCTAGGCAATGTCCATGAGGCCCCATTCCTCCTTATTTTCTATCTCCTCCAGCTCGGAGTCGACTTCACCAAACTTGGAGACTAGTGGCAGATGATCCTTCTGCGCCATGGCATTGGTGGAGGTCTGCGGGAGGGAGGGGAATGGGAGGCAAACAGTAAGGCCACCCGTATTAAGCAGCGGCTCGGGCGCCATTAATGGAGAGGAAGGCGGGCGGCCATGGAAGTCAAAGGGCTCGATTCCTAGTGAGCCTGTGCAGCATACAGCTTGCACGCTTCCCGGTGAGCCTGCGCATTGGAGGACAGCTTGCACGCCTCTCGACCAGCCTGCGCACCGGACTGCGCTCGCACGCCTTTTGTTCAGTCAAGCAGTTGTTTGCACAACACCTCCGATAGCCATTGGAATAAAGACACGTGGCGTCACGTGAATGGTTAACATAACACACACGATTTGAATTATACAAATGTTTACGAGGTTAGAGTGGCAGCTATTTGTTTGAAAATGCCTTTGTTGGCTGTTATTCTAGTGCTTCTTCCCTGAAAATGGACACGAAAAATACCATAGTATGTCGGGTGCCATTCCATGATAGCATGCCAAGTTTCATGAATTTCAGACGAGTTTTGGATTTGCTAGAATTTAAAAACAAAGTATCTCAATGTTTTGCCGGCAATAAACAGTGCCCTGGTGTTTGAAATTCATTCCCATTTCTTGCATGGGACCTAAGCATGCACCCAAGGACAAAGATTTGATTTTTCAACCAATTTATATGCACTGGAGCATGTGCATGTAGTTCAAATTTGAATTATGCACATAATATGCCTAGAAAACCCAGTTAATGTATAAAAATGTCCAAATGAACCCTAAAAAATTGCAAAATTTAACACAACACTCCTGTTGTTCTATGTTGACACTAGAAAATTTTTGAAAGCAATAAGAGGCAGCGGATATCATTTCATCCCCGAAGGTGGGACGTTCCCTACGGAAACCATCAGGCTTGTTGTGAGAAGCTCTGGTTTGTGAGAAGCTTATACCCAAACCTGCCCCAAATGGGACAAAAAAAATACCATGGCATGTTGATGTCGCTCCATGATAGCATGCCAATTTTCATGAATTTCAGACGAGTTTTGGATTTACTAGAGTTTAAAAACCAGTAATCTCAATGTTTGCGGCCGAGTGACAGTGGCAGGGTGTTTAACATTCATTCTCATTTCTTGCATGTGACCTAAGCATGCAACCAAGGACACATATTTGAATTTTCAACCAATTTATATGCATTAGAGCATGTCCATGTAGTTCAAATTTTAATTATGAACATAAATGCATCGAAAACTCAATTACTGCATAAAAATGTCCAAGAACCACGAAAAATCCCAAAATGGACATAACACTCCTCTTGTTCTATGTTGACACTAGGAAATTTTTGAAAGCAATAAGAGGCAGTTGATATCATTTCGTCCCCAAAGGTGGGACATTCCCTATCGAAACCATTAGGCTTGTTGTGAGAAGCTCTGGTTTGTGAGAAGCTTATACCCAAACCTGCCCCAAATGGGACAAAAAATTTATCAGGGCATGTTGATGCCGCTCCATGATAGCATGCCAAGTTTCATGAATTTCAGATGAGTTTTGGGTTTACTAGAATTTAAAAACCAGGAATCTCAATTTTTGCGGCCGAGTGACGGTGGCAGGGTGTTTGAAATTCATTCTCATTTCTTGCATGGGACCTAAGCATGCAACCAAGGATACCGATTTGATTTTTTCAACCAATTTATATGCATTAGAGCATGTGCATGTAGTTCAAATTTGAATTGTGCGCATAAATGCATTGAAAACGCAATTAATGCGTAAAATTGTACTCATTTCTTGCATGTGACCTAAGCTTGCAACCAAGGACAAACATTTGATTTTGCAACCTGTTTTTATGGACTGGAGCATGTGGTTTAGTTTTGAATTGTGCACCTGAAATGCCTAGAAAACCAAGTTACCGTATAAAAATGTCCAAAGGAACCGTGAACATTTCCTTTTTTTACGACACACATATAGTTGCATGTTCACTGCAGATAAAAGGTCTAGCAATTCAAACATCATCTGTTGCCATTGTGACCCCATTAGGTAATTCAAATCGAAATTAAAAATCAAGTAGATCCCACACAGTTTATTATCACCAACCATGTGAGATGTAGTGCAAAATATCCTGGAGCACCATCGGTGTATAGTACACCTATGGCTTACGCGAGAAGCTGTGTCGGCTACAGTCCACAGCCGGCGTGTCGAGCACACAAGCTCGCTCCCCAAATATCGTTTCACTTTTCAATCGTTGCCGGCAAAAGATGGGGATGTGGACCCGCATCATGAGGGCAACTTCGGCGGCCCACTCCGGCGAGAGCGCGGCTGCAGCCGCCATGCACGTGCTAATATGGTGCATGAGCGTGGCCGCAATCTGCGATCAGGCGGCCATGGCAGCCCAAACAGCCGCTATTGCTTCTCAGGTGGCGGCAACAACATCTGCCTCGGGGATAGTAGCTGGCGAGAGCAGCACAGCAGCTGTCCGTTCCACAGAGGCGGCCTTAGCCCTGATTGAGGCTGCCCACAACCATGCCGAGGCCGCCCACGCCCAGGTCGTGGCGGTCACCGCACAAATCAAACGAGGCTTCTCCAAGAACGGTCGGCAACCCACGACCGAAGAGTTGGCAATCGCTGAGAGCGTTCGAGCAGCCGTCCGTTACTCCACCGCATACCTTGCAATGAAGGAGCCCGTCCAAGCCCAGATCAAGGCCGCCCAGACCCTGCTCGTGGCGGCCTTTTCCAAAGAGATGGTGGATGCGGATGGAGAGATGCTTGCCGAATATGGTGCGATGGATGCCATGGAGCTCCTTCCCCAGGAGACCATCGGGCGCGAGCTGGACATGGAGGAGGCGGCGGAGATCGACGAGCACCATCCGTAGTAGTACTCTTTGTTTATTTAATTAAGAGTGCCACTCTTTAATTTGCTAGAGTAATGTTTATGCTAGCTAGATCTGTATAATTGCTGAACTTGCTCGATTAAGAAGTGTGGGTGTGTTGTAGTATCCTTTCTGTACCCAAATTATGCAATGACATGGATGAGCACTGTAACCAGGGAAATTGGAACCAAAATTTTTGACGTTCAAACTCATCACACACGGGTTAAGCTATCTGAACCGTTTGTGATGTTCACATATCGTACATAGTTCTAAATAAGGGAGCGTGTTTGATGACACTTTGCGCGCCAGTTTTTCACTGAAGCTATTCCAAATTTTCGGCTTCCGCGAAAATATCTACCTCCCCGCCCCCTCCCCCTTACCAAAAGCCACATTTCCCCTGTTTCCGCCTTCTTTTCCAAGTTGAAACCTTCACTCCTTGCTTGCAGCACCGCCCCCCTTGCTGGCAACCCTCCTTCACGCTGCTGGGCCTCGTCTATCCAGGCAGGTAATCCACACAAGACCCACATCCTCCTCCTCCTCCTTCCACATCCCACATTCCCCGACTGCCAGCGCGACTCCTTCCACCCAAATCACTGACCCATCCACCAAATAAGCGCCACCCTAAGCAATGGTGCACGCAGTATAGCCAGGAGCTCAAGGAGCATTTGGCAGCAGAGAAGCAAATCGTGGCCGCACACGCAGATGAGGTCGTGATGGCTACCATTCGTGCCGACCCCGGATTTTGGAGGAGCATGTTGCCATTTGCTAGCTACGCCAGTTAAGCATGCTCGGTTTACCCGTTTCGTGTGGTGCTCTTGCCTTTCCTTAACAAATTCTAGTGAATTGTGTTATCTAATTTTTCTAGGCAATCTATTGCTCCTATGTATATGTTCTATATGTCGTGCAGTGTGGTGCTCAGTTATTAACTGTTTGGTTAATTAGTTGTCGTCTTCAGGTAACTGTTCGGTTCAATTCTACAAATGTGATGTTCAATTCTTCAGGCTGCAATTTTGTATTGTCTTCCATGTGAGAAATAAATTGAATTTAGCTTTACAAAATACATGAGAAACGAATACAATTGCTATATTTCCAAGTTGTCAAGCATGCTTGGTTTGGTTATACATTGTGCAATGTGGTGCTCAGTTAACAGTTGGTTCATTTGTGTTGTGTAGTTTAGTTAATTGTTTGGTTCAATTCTGCAATGCATTGTTCAATAGTTGTGGGTGCATTCTGTTATTGTATACCATGTGAGAAGTAAATCGAATTTGGCTATACTAAATACATGAGAAACAAATACAATTGCTATATTTCCAAGTTGTTAAGCTTGCTTGGTTCGGTTAACTCTCTGATCTTCTATTAGGAGTATGTTATATTATGCAATGTGGTGCTCAGTTAATGTTTCATTCATTTGTTGTGGTGTTTAGTTAACTGCTTGGTTCAATTCTGCAATGCGATGTCCAATTGTCATGGGTGGAATTTTGTATTGGTGTGCATGTGAGGAATAAATCAAATTTTGCTGCACTTAATACATGAGAAACATATAAAAGTGCTATATTTCCTAGTTCTTAATCATGCTTGGTTTGGATAAATGGGTTTTCCATGTGGCTTGAATTAATCTGATGAATCTGCAATGTGCTTATTTTTCATCAACATATTTTACTGATAGCATGTGAACCCTTACTTATCCTGATGACTAACTACCTTATATATTTTGCCGGGAAACAATGGGAAGCACTGTGGTTTACAATCGAGGTTAGCACGTGCATGGTATGTTGTCTAATAGCACATTATTGTGCAATTGCATGAACCATTCTAGTACTTAGGATTTTAACAATTTGGTCTTGCACATGTACGTCCTACTGTCAAAGGTTTTGACCCATTGTTCGACCCTTTTTGCATATGGGGAAATGACTTGTCCATGAATATCAATAAAGTCAAGAAACTCATAAAGATTGTTAGGATAAAGAAATAGGCGACAAAAAACAGCAAGATCTTTGTCTGCACAATGAAGAAGACATCACTTCACTACAAGATGGTACTAACTATTATACCTTGCCTTTTTTTATTCCTTTGCCCCATTTCCAATATAGAGAAGATATTTATGCACATCCTTGTTTCCAGACCTTTCCAAAGCAGTTCACTAATGATTATCTCTCAAACCACCTCTATGGTCAGGAGGCGAGGAAGGTTTTCATACAACACCCATGGTTCAATATTGAAGTTTTCCGGAAGAGGACGAAGGATGGACAGTCAATCATCCATAGGCCCTGGCGTAAAGTTCCAAAGACCTTTGGCATCAATGAAGGCTCAATATTCGCCTTCCGCTTCAGCAATTTTCCCGATGAGATGCATCTGTCTATGTACCGTTTATGATGCTAATTTCGAAAGGTCATGTGAAACTTGGTGCTGGTGCAGTTGTGTAATGGGGTAGCTGAGTGCTGAAGCTATATCATGTTGTACTCTGATGTATTTCAATTATGAAATCATGCTTCCTTAATATGGGAATGAAATATATTATGTGTTTAATATGAATGTCAATTAGATTAATAAATGAATTATTAATAATAGGGCAATTAGCCTGCTAATAGCGAATTAGCCTGCTAAGTGGTTTTTGCTATTGCAAACTGTAACACCCACGATGCGGCTATATCACCCACGTGTCGAAGCATGACTTAGACGCATAACCGCATTGTGGTTTTGTCACAAGAAGGGTCATCTTCATACAATCCCATGTAATGAACAAGAAAGGGATAAAGAGTTGGCTTACAATCGCCACTTCACACAAGTACTTAAATAGATCATACATCATCCAAAGTACACACATAGTCCGACTACAGACAAATCCAAATGAAAAGAAGATAACCCCAAATGCTAGATCCCCGATCATCCCAACTGGGCTCCACTATTGATGAACATGAAACGAAACATAGCAACGACCAAGATCTTCGTTGAGCTCCCATCTGAGCTCGGTTGCATCACCTGCACTGGTATCATCGGCACCTGCAACTGTTGTTGTAGTAATCCATGAGCCACAAGGACTCAGCAATCCCATTACCATGGGTATCAAGACTAGCAAAGCTTAAAGGGGTATGGAAAGGATAAGTGGTGAGGTTGCAGCAGCGACTAAGCATATATGGTGGCTAAAATACGCAAATAAGAGCGAGAAGAGAAGCAAAGGAACGATCGTGAAGCTAGCAATGATCAAGAAGTGATCCTGAAACTACTTACGCTCAAACATAACCCAAACCGTGTTCACTTCCCGGACTCCGCCGAAAAGAGACCATCACGGCTACACACACGGTTGATGCATTTTAATTAAGTCAAGTGTCAAGTTCTCTACAACCGGATATTAACAAATTCCCATCTGCCACATAACCGCGGGCATGGCTCTCGAAAGTTTATACCCTGCAGGGGTGTCCCAACTTATCCCATCACAAGATCTCACGGTCAACGAAGGATATTCCTTCTCCCAGGAAGACCCGATTAGTCTCAGAATCCCGGTTACAAGACATTTCGACAATGGTAAAACAAGACCAGCAAAGCCGCCCGATGTGCCGACAAATCCCGATAGGAGTCGCACATACCTCATTCTCAGGGCACACCGGATAAGTCAAGCTACGAGTAAAACCAGTCCTCAAGTTTCCCTGAGGTGGCCCCGCCGGTTGCTCGGTTCGGACCAACACTCAAAGGAGCACTGGCCCGGGGGGGTTAAATAAAGATGATCCTTGGGCTCCGGAAACCCAAGGGAAAAAAGGCTTAGGTAGGCAAATGGTAAAACCAAGGTTGGGCCTTGCTGGAGGAGTTTTACTCAAGGCAAACTGTCAAGGGGGTCCCATATATCACCCAACCGCGTAAGGAACGCAAAATCAAGGAACATAACACCTGTATGACGGAACTAGGGCGGCAAGAGTGGAACAAAACACCAGGCATAAGGCCGAGCCTTCCACCCTTTACCAAGTATATAGGTGCATTAATTACATAAGAGATATTGTGATATCCCAACATAATCCTGTTCATCATGGAGCAATCTTCGACTTCACCTGCAACTAACAACACTATAAGAGGGGCTGAGAAAAGCGGTAACATAGCCAAGAAATGGTTTGCTAGGAAGGGTGAAAAAGGTTAGAGGCTGACATGGCAAATTGGGAGGCTTGAAGAACAAGTGATTGGTAGCGCAGCATAGCGATAGAACGAAGCAACTAGCATAGCAATGATAGTAGTGAGATCCAGAGTAACGGTCATCTTGCCTGAAATCCCGCAAGGAAGAAGAACAAGTCCATGAAGAAGACAAACGGACGTAGTCGAAGGAATCCTCACAACTCCAGAACAAAACCGAAGCTACCGAGAGAAGCAAACCGGAAAGAAGCAAACAACATGGTAAACAAACATCACATAAACATGGCATGACGCACAATCAAGTATGATGCATGTCCGGTTTAAATATAAATGGCATGGCAAGGTGAAGCAAACAACACTATAATTTAAGTGGAGCTAAATATGCAACGAGTTGCATATTGACGGAACACCACATTCAATTATTTAGTTCTCTCTCGTTTATGTACCCAACAATATTAAATGTTGTTAAACAAGGCAAGAGGTGAAGCATAATTAAACTAACCATTTAGGCAAGTTTAAATGAGGCCGGAAACACAAACAACAATTCTGGAAAATCCCCATGTCATTTAGCAATTTTAATGCAAACACCAATTTTAGACATTTTAAATGTTGTTATCATGATGCAGATGACATATACAACTTTTATGCAGTTTTTATGAAAATGTTGACATGAGCATGAAGCATTTGATCACCATGGCAGAACGAAACGGGTGCCACGGCAGAGAATCCAAAAATGATGTCACAACAACATATCGGTTCTGGTAGCTCACGGAGATACCAGTGCAAAAGAAGTGGGCGTGAGCGTGTAATGCAAAGATGGTGGGGTGCTTCCGGATTCCGGGTTCCCACGGGACGGCGGCATGGAAAACGAGGAAAATGCAAAGACCTCTCTCGGACACGGTGCAAACACGAGCATCTCATACAACACACATGCATTCGTTCACGGGCGTCGTCTCAGGGTTATACCTTCGAAGCGTGCATTTCGGAATAGATCAAGTTCACTGAGTGAAGTAGTGGTGCACGGGGCATTGTGGAAGTAGTCGTTCTCGCGACAGTAGTGGAAGTAGTGGTACATGGGCCGTAGTGGAAGTAGTCATTCTCACGACAGTAGTTGTTCACAGGTCGTAGACGTTCGGGTCATGGGTAGAGGTACTTGGCGTCGTAGTCGTACATGTTTCCATAGATGTCCGGGCGGCAGTAGAGGTACTTGACCGTCCATGCAGTCGAACTTGGTGCATCCGAAGGGTACTTCGTGAATCCCCGTAGGCGAACAACTTCACGTCCCCGGGTCGAGGGTAGTGGTTCCCTTGGCGTTGTAGTCATGCATGGTGATGAACGTTGGGGTACTTGGCAGGTTCCACACAGAGATGCGTCGATGACGCTCGAAGGCAGCAGGGGGAAGCCAACGGACGAACAGGTGGCGGCTGGAACGAATGGATCTAGGGTCGAGGACGATGTACAACGGCAAGGCGACAAGGATGGATCCAGCGACATGCGGCTCTGGCAGATCGATGTAGAGGCGCGGGAAGTAGCTTCCGGCACGGGGGTGCACGAGGCAGGGCCGGAACCTGCTGGCGAGGTGGGTGAAGCAGGGCATGACGCAGGGAGGCGCAGGAGGGCGGAGGAGCCTGGGCGCGGGACAGCGTCCTGGTGGCGTTGGCACTCCTGCGGGCGTGGAGGACGACAACTGCAGGCGCGAAGCAGCGAAGCAGCAGAGGGACTTGGCACGGGGATTACCGGATCCGAGGCGGGAGAGGCGTGGGGCTCATCTGCTGAGCTGCTCGATGGTGGAGGGAGCCCTGGTGGCCTGGCAGGCCGGCGGGGCTGCTCGTTCCCGAGTTGTTGCTCGAAGCAGGGGAAGCAGACGGAGGAGGCAAGACGCGGGGCGGCTTCAGGCGATGCAGCGGGGTGACGGGGATGGACGGCGCCGGCGCAGAAGAGGAAGGAGGGCGGCGTCACTAGCAGGGGAGGCGCACCATGGGGATCGAGCGCGGGCGCTCCTCCTGGAGCTAGCTGTGTGCGTGCGTGTGTGAGTGGCGGCGGAGGGGGGACGAGGTGAGGGATCGAGCAGGGGGTTCGGGCTAGGGTTAACAGAGGAGCGGCTAGGCTTTGGGAGCCAAAAGGGCCAGCGGTGCGATTGGGATGCTGGGCTGGGCTATTCCTTTCTCCCTCTACTCTTTTATTTCCCAAAATAGAAAATACCAAAGAGGAAAAGGAGAGCAAAGGAAGTGGTTGGGATAGCATTTGCGCATGGGGGTAATTTTCCCGGACTCATAAAAATGAGCTTGATCCAAGAAAAACTATAAATGAGCATGTGTGCGAAGATTGGATTCGAACTCGTTTGAATTAAATTCAAATGAGTTTGAATAAGAAGTGTGCGTTTGAAAGGTCCAAAAAAATGTTGAGATTTTTGGTGGGGCTCCAATAAATAGAGAAAGAATTATTGACAAGGTTTTGAGGTCAACTCGGAGCAGAAAAGGCATGGGATTTATTTTGCACGTGTGTTATGGTGATTCCCAAAAAATGGAATACTTTGTTATAGCTCCATAATAATATTGGGAGGATATGTTATAAAGAGAAAACACCATGTGAATTCCCTTGATTTAAATGGATCGAAGATCCATACAATTTATTTATGTGAGTTTTTTTAAAAAGGGTTGCATGATGACATGATGCAATGTAAGAGATGCAACAAACAAAACAAATTACATGACGAAACTCAGAGTATCTAGAAGTCTTCTAGAGCGTCGGTCTCGGGGCGTCGGTTGCGGGATTGGGTGGATCAATGCACTATGCAAAGAGGATCAAACGGTCGAACAACAAAAGAACGGTTGGTCTCAAAAGGGATAACGAAGGCAAGGGGGGAACGCGGCAGCTACGAACGGATGCAAGCCTTATGAAAACATCCAGATGCAATGCGCATGATGCTATGAGATGAGATGTATGACATGAACAAAATGCAAAACAAAGAAAAAACCCAACCACGGAGAAAATAATATATCACATAGCCAGAAATGCCAAGAGTTGGAGTTACAAAAATGGAAAGTTACATCCGGGGTGTTACAACACTCCACCACTACAAGAGGATCTCGTCCCGGGATCTAGGATGGCACCGGAGGGAAAACGGAAGAGGAAGAGAAGAGGTAAAACTAAGTTGCTTCTTCGACAAATGAGTGAAACAAAAGAACCTTGAAAGGTTGAAAAGTTGAAAGAAAGAACATAACAAAGTTCAACAAAATTGAGAGCACCGCGGTAGAAAATAGAAACAAGAAACACCATGTGAACCTTGGAGGATGCAAAGCTACGAATGACGAGTACAATGGACAAGAAGGAATTGGTACCACTCTGGTTGAAACGAGATAAACAAGGAACAAGGAAGATCAAATTCGAACAACACTCTAGTTGAAAAGAGATGCAAGACTTGATAAGATGAAAAGAACTTGAAAAGAGGACACGACACTCTGGTTAAATGGATAAGCATGAAAAGAACACGACCTTCACAATTCGACATGATGAGTGAAAAGAGCAACATCACAATACCTCCGGAAAAAATAATAGAAGATAGATCATTGGAATAACAGAATGGAGAAGAAAAATGCCAACTTGTGCCACAAATGAGCTTGGAAAGCACCCTTCCAAGAAGGTTATAACGAAGTCGTTGGAAAACCAACAACGAAACAAATAAGCTTGTAGTGGGCTTATGGAAAACTTCTCAAAATTGAGGCGAAATTCTGCCACTACGGAAACAAATAATATAATTGATAACACCGACGAGATGAAAAATTTCTTCCACCAAGAAGATAGAGAGATAACTTGGATCATTGATAAGCACCACAATAACAACATTCCTTAGGGAAGGCTTTAGGTGAAATATGACACAAGATAACTCCAAGGAAGAGATTAATGGATTTAAACTACCTCATTCTTGACAACATGTGAATCGTGAAACATGAATGAAAATTGTCAAGAATGATATAACACCATCTCAAAAGAAAAGGTAGGAGATTTGCACTTCGGATGCAAGAAGAAGAATACTTGAACTCCTCAGAAAAAAACATGTGTTGAGCACCATGTTTATTTTTGAGCATAGCTTGGCGGATCATAACTTCGAGAGAAAACTTGAAGAACAATTGAAGACTGAAAGGAATCCTTGACGAACCACCATGTAGAGCCTCCATGAATAACTCCGGTAAAAAAAGAATGATCAAACAAAAGTAAAGTTGAAAACACAAGGTGAAGCCTTGCGATGATTTAGCTGGATCTTCACGACGAGTTAATTGAGAGGTTGGAACTCCGGAAACAAAAGATGAAGCATCTTGAACCGAGAAATGTGACATGATGAACAACTCTGGAAAGAAGAAACTAGATCACTTGGATAAAACAATAATAAGAATTACGTTATGCGTATCCTTCGCCAATTTAAATTGATGACAAGCAACAGATTTGGCATACTACTTATTCTCGTAGAAAGGATTAAGAGAGATATTACGCAACTTGAAGGTCTTCAACAAACCACCGGTATGTTTTAGAAAGAAAGAATGAATTGATGTGATGATAAAGGAAGAGGAATCTTGAATGCACCGCCGTAAGAATTGGAAAATGAAAGTAGCAAAGGCACAATTCGCCGGGAAGAATTGGAAAACGAATAAAGATACTTGAGGGGATTTAGATACATGAGAACGAAGAGATCATGAACTGATTAGAGGATATTTGAACGATGCACCGCTAAGATTTGGAGAACGATAGTTACACGCTAAGAATGAAGAATTATGACATGATGGCCTTCGGAGGAAAGAAATGGAAACAACTCATGAAATGCTATGGATGGTGAAAAGAACTCTCACAATCGAAAACAATTATGAGAGGATGGCATCAAGCTTAAACTACGCATCTTGAAGAGAATGGAGCAAGATTTAAGAGAAATCCTTCTTCGGTCTTCAAATGTTGAGAATGATGATGAGAACCACCACCATGAATTGTTGAGATACTCCGGGAGAATGTAAACAAAAAGGTTGAGCCAACAATGAAAAATAATGTGAAATCGATCTTGGAAAACATCTGACGGATGAAATTCATTCTTACGTTAAACTTCGAAAAGAATTTGGGAATGGCTCCGGGAAAATTAGAAGAGTCAGGTAAGATCCTAGGAAAAGACCTATGGGTTAGGGCCCACTCAAAAGATACACCGTTGAACGATTTAAAAAAGAAAGAGATTGCACCGATTGAATTAAATGACTTGACTGAGATAATAATCTCGAGATAGCTTGAACGGATTGGTAGTGGAGACATAAATCTTCTGAGATATCTTCAACACTCTGGAACAAATGAATAGCAAGAGGTGAGAGAGGTGCACCGGCATGAGAAAGCATTTGATATGAGGAAAGGAATATGATCAACACTGAAAGCTTGAATTGGATCCACCAGAGAAGAAAAGAGAACAGAGGATGATGAACTTGAAGCTCCGGATAAGAACATTGACGGAAAAGAATGGAGAGACTTCCCATCAATAAAAGGATACTTGATTAAGAAATCTGAGTCCTTGGAGAAAAAGGGTGGGAGGGCAGGAAAACAAAGGAAACTTTGGCAGATAGAATGGATACCGTTGAGAAAACTTAGAATTGATCTCGCGAATGGAAAAAAAATGATAGTATTAGCCTGGAGAGAAGCACGCCGGTTGGGAAAAGAATTAACATGACAACCTCAATGATCAAGAAGGATTAGCACTCTCATAGAAATATGAGAACACTATTTAGGGAAGGTATGGATTCAACATTTGACTTCGAAGCAACTCGAATACCACAAATAAAACAAAACAAAGGATTTGGCTTGCAGAATAAGCCGTAAACACACATATGATAGATCCCATATCGTATCATGTGTCTGTTGGAAAGATATCCTACGAGATACTTGAATTCCCACTTATAAACTCCCGAAACTTTCTGGTTATGCAATCTGGTGTTGGGGATACAGGGGAAGCAATATATATCTCACCCAAAACTAACAATCCCTACATCCAAGTTGTATCCATCCGTCAACACATAACCAAGAAACCTTCAGAAATCGTGTACATCAACCTTCGAAAAGCATCCGTTATACGAGCTATGGCAATACTCTCGAACTCCCCAGTACTGGGTGGCATCGAGGTTATCTTACCACTAGCTGCATAAAAGAGATTTTCGATGTAGGCAAAACTCAGGTATTCCAGAACTGCGACGATAAAATTATGATGACAACACCTCGGAGCTCAACTCCCCGGGACACTGCCACAGCCCCTAAATGTCAGGAGGCACCAAGAACAATGTTCTCGTCATAAGAATATCGGAACGATCCCAAGATACCCGCGTGATCCTAAAAATTTAGTGAAATTTGAGGCAAGGAAAGACAAAACATCTACGTCAGGAGGCCTCACCAGAGCGACGAAGGGACTGAGGAGTAAAAAGAATCCTACTCTCCGATATATATAATCCTAAGACTCAAAACATTTTTGTTCTAGACTCAACAACGTTAGCGATTCGATCAAGCAGGGGGCTCCTAAGTCAGGGATGGCTCCGATACCAACTTGTAACACCCATGATGCGGCTATATCTCCCACGTGTCGAAGCACGACTTAGAGCATAACCGCATTGTGGTTTTGTCGCAACAAGGTTCATCTTCACACAATCCCATGTAATGAACAAGAAAGGGATAAAGAGTTGGCTTACAGTCGCCACTTCACACAAGTACTTAAATAGATCATACATCATCCAAAGTACACACATAGTCCGACTACGGACAAATCCAAATGAAAAGAAGATAACCCCAAATGCTAGATCCCCGATCGTCCCAACTGGGCTCCACTACTAATCAACATGAAACGAAACATAGCAACGACCAAGATCTTCGTTGAGCTCCAACGTGAGCTCGGTTGCATCACCTGCACTGGTATCATCGGCACCTGCAACTGTTGTTATAGTAATCTATGAGCCACGAGGACTCAGCAATCCCATTACCATGGGTATCAAGACTAGCAAAGCTTAAAGGGGTATGGAAAGGATAAGTGGAGAGGTTGCAGTAGCAACTAAGCATATATGGTGGCTAACATACGCAAATAAGAGCGAGAAGAGAAGCAAAGGAACGGTCGTGAAGCTAGCAATGAGCAAGAAGTGATCCTGAAACTACTTACGCTCAAACATAACCCAAACCGTGTTCACTTCCTGGACTCCGCCGAAAAGAGACCATCACGGCTACACACACGGTTGATGCATTTTAATTAAGTCAAGTGTCAAGTTCTCTACAACCGGATATTAACAAATTCCCATGTGCCACATAACCGCGGGCACGCCTCTCGAAAGTTTATACCCTGCAGGGGTGTCCCAACTTAGCCCATCACAAGCTCTCACGGTCAACGAAGGATATTCCTTCTCCCAGCAAGACCCGATCAGTCTCGGAATCCCGGTTACAAGACATTTCGACAATGGTAAAACAAGACCAGCAAAGCTGCCCGATGTGCCGACAAATCCCGATAGGAGTCGCACGTACCTCGTTCTCAGGACACACCGGATAAGTCAAGCTACAAGTAAAAATAGTCCTCAAGTTTCCCCGAGGTGGCCCCGCAGGTTGCTCGGTTCGGACCAACACTCGATGGAGCACTGGCCCGGGGGGGTTACATAAAGATGACCCTCGGGCTCCGGAAACCCAAAGGAAAAAGGCTTAGGTAGGCAAATGGTAAAACCAAGGTTGGGCCTTGCTGGAGGAGTTTTATTCAAACGAACTGTCAAGGGGGTCCCATAAATCACCCAACCGCGTAAGGAATACAATATCAAGGAACATAACACCGGTATGACGGAAACTAGGGCGGCAAGAGTGGAACAAAACACCAGGCATAAGGCCGAGCCTTTCACCCTTTACCAAGTATATAGGTGCATTAATTACATAAGAGATATTGTGATATCCCAACATAATCCTGTTCATCATGGAGCAATCTTCGACTTCACCTGCAACTTACAATGCTATAAGAGGGGCTGAGCAAAGCGGTACTAACTAACATTGTTAGAATTAGTACAAAACTGTTATTGTTACTTTTGTCACTGTTACCATTGCTATCATACTACTTTGCTACTAAATACTTTGCTGCAGATACTAAGTTATCCAGGTGTGGTTGAATTGACAACGCAACTGCTAATACTTGAGAATATTCTTTGGTTCCCCTTGTGTCGAATCAATAAATTTGGGTTGAATACTCTACTCTCGAAAACTGTTGTGATCGCCTATACCCATGGGTTATCAAGACTATTTTCAGGCGCCGTTGCCGGGGAGCATAGCTCTATTCTTTGAGTCACTTGGGATTTATATCTGCTGATCACTATGAGGAACTTGAAAGACTAAAGAACTAAGATTTTTCCCTCAACTACGTGGGGAGGTAAGGAACTTCCATCTAGCTCTGCACTAGATTCTCCTTCTGTTTTGAGTAAGCTTGCGACACCTAAACCTGCTACTGCTATGAATTCTGATATGTCGCATGTTATTGATGATGCCACTTCTGCTATGCATGATGCTTATGATGAAACTACTTCTGTGCTTGATACTACTTTGCCGTTAGGTGAATTCCTAGATGAACAACTTGCTAGGGTTAGAGAGAATGAAATTATTGAAGTTGAAATTATTGATGAAAGTGATGATGAAGGTTCTCCCCCTAAGTATGAATTGCCTATTGTTCCTGGGGGTTATGTTATGGATGAAGAAGGTGCTAGAGCTATTCTTGCTTGCAATGATAGATATGATCTTAAGAAGTTATTAGCTAAATGGAAGCGACAATCCTTGAATGCTAGAATGAAATATGACCCTGCTTTTGCTACCCCACCTATTTTTGTTATTGATAAGGATTATGAATTCTCTGTTGATCCTGAAATTATTACTTTAGTTGAATCTGATCCTTTTTATGGCAATGAATCTGAAACCGTTGTGGCACATCTTACTAAGTTAAATGATATAGCCACCCTGTTTACTAATGATGAGAAGTCTCGCTATTATTATATACTTCAAATATTTTCGTTCTCATTAAAGGGTGATGCTAAAACTTGGTTTAATTCTCTTGATCCTGGTTGTGTGCGTAGTCCCCAGGATATGATTTATTACTTCTCTGCCAAATATTTCCCTGCTCATAAGAAACAAGCTGCCTTGCGGGAAATATATAATTTTTTGCAAATCGAAGAAGAGAGTCTCCCACAAGCTTGGGGGAGGCTTCTCCGATTACTTAATGCTTTGCCTGATCATCCTCTTAAGAAAAATGAAATACTTGATATCTTTTATAATGGACTAACCGATGCTTCCAAGGACCACTTGGATAGTTGTGCTGGTTGTGTTTTCAGGGAAAGAACAGTCGACCAAGCTGAATTGTTATTGAATAATATATTGACTAATGAAAATAATTGGACTCTTCCTGAGCCAATTCTTGAGTCAATTGAGCCAACTCCTGAGCCAACTCCTGAACCTATTCCTAAACCAACTCCAAAGAAGAGGGGTCTTCTATTTCTTAGTCCTGAAGATATGCAAGAGGCAAAGATATCTATGAAAGAAAAAGGTATTACAGCTGAAGATGTTAAGAATTTACCTCCTATTGAAGAAATACATGGTCTTAATATACCGCCTGTCGAAGAAACACATTGTCTTGATAACCCGACACAGGTAGTAGAGGTAAATTCTCTCTATAGATATGATAAAGTTGAAATCCCGTCTACTAAATTTCCTAGCCAATGTTTAGATGAATTTGATGATTTTATGGCTAGGCACGAAAATTTTAATGCTTACATTGGTAAAGAGTAGTGCTTTCACGATTGGACATTTGAGTGATTATATGGCTAGAGTTAAAGATGAACTTAAACTCATTAGCAAATATGCTTCTATGGTTACCACTCAAGCGGAGCAAGTACTTAAAGATCAAAGTGATGTGCTCGATGAATTAAATAATAAACATGATTTTGCTGTTAGAGTGCCTACTAGAACTGGTAGAATGACTCAGGAACCTTTGTATCCTGAAGGCCACCCTAAGAGAATCGAGCAAGATTCTCAGAAAAATAATTTAGAGGCACCAAATTGTTCTAAAAAGAAGAAGAAGAAAAATGATAAGACTTTGCATGCTTCTAGTGAACCTGTTATAGACACACCTGAGAATCCTAATGATATTTCTATTTCTGATGTCGAAACACAATCAGGTGATGAACATGAACCTAGTGATAATGTTAACGATAATGTTCATGTTGATGCTCAACCTAGCAATAATAATGATGTAGAGTTTGAACCTGATGTTGATCTTGATAACCCACAATCAAAGAATCAACGTTATGATAAGAGGGACTTTGCTGCTAGGAAGCACGGTAAAGAAAGAGAACCATGGGTTCAGAAACCCATGCCTTTTCCTCCGAAGCCATCCAAGAAAAAGGATGATGAGGATTTTGAGCGCTTTGATGAAATGATTAGACCTATCTTCTTGCATATGCGCTTAACTGATATGCTTAAAGTAAATCCTTATGCTAAATGCATGAAGATATCATTGTTTGGGAACGTTGCAGAAAAATTAAAATTTTTCCTACGGTTTCACCAAGGTCCATCTATGAGTTCATCTAAGCAACGAGTGATAGGAGAGAGATGCATCTACATACCACTTGTAGATCGCGTGCGGAAGCGTTCAAGAGAATAGGGATGATGGAGTCGTACTCGCCGTGATCCAAATCACGGATGACCAAGTGCCGAACGGACAACACCTCCGCGTTCAACACACCTACGGAGCGGATGACGTCTCCTCCTTCTTGATCCAGCAAGGGGGAAGGAGAGGTTGAGGAAGAAGGCTCCACCAGCACCACGACGATGTGGTGATGGTGGAGAGGCAGTACTCCGACAGGGCTTCGCCAAGCACTTAACGGAGGAGGAGAGGTGTTGGGGAGGGGAGGGGCTGCGCCTTGGATGTGGTGTGCAGCCCTCCCCTCGCCCCTCTATTTATAGGGGAAGGGGAAAGGGGGCCGGCCCCCTCTAGATGAGATATAGAGGGGGGGCGGCCAAGGAAGGGGGCTTGCCCCCCAAGCAAGGGGGCGCCCCCACTAGGGTTTCCCCCCAACCCTAGGCGCATGGGCCCAAGGGGATCCCTGCCCCCTACGGCCCATGAGGCCCTCCGAGAGGGGTGGCCCCTCCCGATGGACCCCCGGAACCCCTCCGGTGGCCCCGGTACAATACCGATATGCCCCCGAAACTTTTCAGTGACCGTATGACAACTTCCCATATATAAATCTTCACCTCCGGACCATTCCGGAACTCCTCGTGACATCCAGGATCTCATCCGGGACTTCGAACAACATTCGGTAATCACATACACGTCTTCCTAATAACCCTAGCATCATTGAACCTTAAGTGTGTAGACCCTACGGGTTCGGGAGACATGCAGACATGACCGAGACGGCTCTCCGGTCAATAACCAACAGCGGGATCTGGATATCCATGTTGGCTCCCACATGCTCCTCGATAATCTCATCGGATGAACCACGATGTCGAGGATTCAATCAACCCCGTATACAATTCCCTTTGTCAGACGGTATGTTACTTGCCCGAGATTCGATCGTCGGTATCCCAATACCTCGTTCAATCTTGTTGCCCGCAAGTCACTTTACTTGTACCGTAATGCATGATCCCGTGACCAGACACTTGGTCACTTTGAGCTCATTATGATGATGCACTACCGAGTGGGCCCAGTGATACCTCTCCGTTATACGGAGTGACAAATCCCAGTCTCGATCCGTGTCAACCCTACAGACACTTTCGGAGATACCTGTAGTGCACCTTTATAGTCACCCAGTTACGTTGTGACGTTTGGTACACCCAAAGCACTTCTACGGTATCCGGGAGTTACACGATCTCATGGTCTAAGGAAGAGATACTTGACATTGGAAAAGCTCTAGCAAAACGAACTACACGATCTTGTGCTATGCTTAGGATTGGGTCTTGTCCATCACATCATTCTCCCAATGATGTGATCCCGTTATCAACGACATCCAATGTCCATAGTCAGGAAACCATGACTATCTGTTGATCAACGAGCTAGTCAACTAGAGGCTCACTAGGGACATGTTGTGGTCTAAGTATTCACACGTGTATTACGATTTCCGGATAATACAATTATAGCATGAATAAAAGACAACTATCATGAACAAAGAAATATAATAATAATCCTTTTATTATTGCCTCTAGGGCATATTTCCAACAGTCTCCCACTTGCACTAGAGTCAATAATCTAGTTACATTGTGATGAATCGAACACCCATAGAGTTCTGGTGTTGATCATGTTTTGCTCGCGGAAGAGGTTTAGTCAATGGATCTATGACATTCAGATCTGTATGTACTTTGCAAATATCTATGTCTCCATCTTGAACATTTTCACGGATGGAGTTGAAACGACGCTTGATGTGCCTGGTCTTCTTGTGAAACCTGGGCTCCTTGGCAAGGGGCAATAGCTCCAGTGTTGTCACAGAAGAGAGTGATCAGCCCCGACGCATTGGGTATGACTCCTAGGTCGGTGATGAACTCTTTCATCCATATTGCTTCATGCGATGCCTCCGAGGCTGCCATGTACTCCGCTTCACATGTAGAACCCGCCATGATGCTCTGCTTGCAACTACACCAGCTTACTACTCCACGATTCAACATATACACGTATCCGGTTTGTGACTTAGAGTCATCCAGATCTGTGTCGAAGCTAGCGTCGACGTAACCCTTTACGACGAGCTCTTCGTCACCTCCATAAACGAGAAACATGTCCTTTGTCCTTTTCAAGTACTTCAGGATATTCTTGACCGCTGTCTAGTGTTCCTTGCCGGGATTACTTTGGTACCTTCCTACCAAACTTACGGCAAGGTTTACATCTGGTCTGGTACACAGCATGACATACATAATAGATCCTATGGCTGAGGCATAGGGGATGACACTCATCTCTTCTTTATCTTTTGCCGTGGTCGGGCATTGAGCCGAGCTCAATCTCACACCTTGCAATACAGGCAAGAACCCTTTCTTGGGCTGATCCATTTTGAACTTCTTCAAAATCTTATCAAGGTATGTGCTTTGTGAAAGACCTATTAGGCGTCTCGATCTATCCCTATAGATCTTGATGCCTAATATGTAAGCAGCTTCTCCAAGGTCCTTCATTGAAAAACACTTATTCAAGTAGGCCTTAATGCTGTCCAAGAATTCTATATCATTTCCCATCAAAAGTATGTCATCTACATATAATATGAGAAATGCTACAGAGCTCCCACTCACCTTTTTTGTAAATGCAGGCTTCTCCATAAGTCTGCATAAACCCAAACGCTTTGATCATCTCATCAAAGCGAATGTTCCAACTCTGAGATGCTTGCACCAGCCCATAAATGGATCACTGGAGCTTGCATACTTTGTTAGCATTCTTAGGATCGACAAAACCTTCCGGCTGCATCATATACAGCTCTTCCTTAAGATAACCGTTAAGGAATGCCGTTTTGACGTCCATCTGCCATATCTCATAATCATAGTATGCGGCAATTGCTAACATGATTCGGACGGACTTAAGCTTCGCTACAGGAGAGAAAGTCTCATCGTAGTCAACCCCTTGAACTTGCCGATAACCCTTAGCAACAAGTCGAGCTTTATAGATGGTGACATTACCATCCGCGTCTGTCTTCTTCTTAAAGATCCATTTCTTTTCTATCGCTCGCCGATCATCGGGCAAGTCAGTCAAAGTCCATACTTTGTTTTCATACATGGATTCTATCTCGGATTGCATGGCTTCTAGCCATTTGTTGGAATCTGGGCCCGCCATCGCTTCTTCATAGTTCGAAGGTTCACCGTTGTCTAACAACATGATTTCCAGGACAGGGTTGCCATACCACTCTGGTGTGGAACGTGTCCTCGTGGACCTACGAAGTTCAGTAGCAACTTGATCCGAAGTACCTTGATCATCATCATTAATTTCCTCTCTAGTCGGTGCAGGCACCACAGGAACATTTTCCTGAGCTGCACTACTTTCCGGTTCAAGAGGTAGTACTTCATCGAGTTCTACTTTCCTCCCACTTACTCCTTTCGAGAGAAACTCTTTTTCCAGAAAGGATCCGTTCTTGGCAACAAAGATCTTGCCTTCGGATCTAAGGTAGAAGGTATACCCAATGGTTTCCTTGGGGTATCCTATGAAGACGCATTTTTCCGACTTGGGTTCGAGCTTTTCAGGTTGAAGTTTCTTGACATAAGCATCGCATCCCCAAACTTTTAGAAACGACAGCTTAGGTTTCTTCCCAAACCATAATTCATACGGTGTCGTCTCAACGGATTTGGACGGTGCCCTATTTAAAGTGAATGTAGCTGTCTCTAGAGCGTATCCCCAAAATGATAGCGGTAAATCGGTAAGAGACATCATAGATCGCACCATATCCAATAGAGTGCGATTACGACGTTCGGACACACCGTTACGCTGAGGTGTTCCAGGCGGTGTGAGTTGTGAAACGATTCCACATTTCCTTAAGTGCGTACCAAATTCGTGACTTAAATATTCTCCTCCACGATCTGATCGTAAGAATTTTATCTTTCGGTCACGTTGGTTCTCTACTTCATTCTGAAATTCCTTGAACTTTTCAAAGGTCTCAGACTTGTGTTTCATCAAGTAGACATACCCATATCTACTCAAGTCATCAGTGAGAGTGAGAACATAACGATATCCTCCGCGAGCCTCAATGCTCATTGGACCACACACATCAGTATGTATGATTTCCAATAAGTTGGTTGCTCGCTCCATAGTTCCGGAGAACGGAGTCTTGGTCATTTTGCCCATGAGGCATGGTTCGCATGTGTCAAATGATTCATAATCGAGAGACTCTAAAAGTCCATCAGCATGGAGCTTCTTCATGCGCTTGACACCAATGTGACCAAGGCGGCAGTGCCACAAGTATGCGGGACTATCGTTATCAACTTTACATCTTTTGGTATTCACGCTATGAATATGTGTAACATTACGTTCGAGATTCATTGAGAATAAACCATTGACCATAGGGGCATGACCATAAAACATATCTCTCATATAAATAGAACAACCATTATTCTCGGATTTAAATGAGTAGCCATCTTGTATTAAACAAGATCCAGATACAATGTTCATGCTCAAACTTGGCACTAAATAACAATTATTAAGGTTTAAAACTAATCCCGTAGGTAAATGTAGAGGTAGCGTGCCGACGGTGATCACATCGACCTTGGAACCATTCCCGACGCGCATCGTCACCTCGTCCTTCGCCAGTCTCCGCTCATTCCGCAGCTCCTGCTGTGAGTTACAAATATGAGCAACGGCACCAGTATCAAATACCCAGGAGTTACTACGAGTACTGGTAAGGTACACATCAATTACATGTATATCACATATACCTTTACTGTTGCCGGCCTTCTTGTCCGCTAAGTATTTGGGGCAGTTCCGCTTCCAGTGACCCTTCCCTTTGCAATAAAAGCACTCAATCTCAATCTTGGGTCCATTCTTTGACTTCTTCCCGGCAACTGGCTTACCGGGCGCGGCAACATCTTTGCCGTCCTTCTTGAAGTTCTTGTTACCCTTGCCCTTCTTGAACTTAGTGGTCTTATTGACCATCAACACTTGATGTTCTTTCTTGATTTCAACCTCTGCTGACTTCAGCATTGAAAATACTTCAGGAATGGTCTTTACCATCCCCTGCATATTGTAGTTCATCACAAAGCTCTTGTAGCTTGGTGGGAGCGACTGAAGGATTCTGTCAATGACCGCCTCGTCTGGGAGGTTGATCTCCAGTTGGGACAGGCGGTTGTGCAACCCAGACATTTTGAGTATGTTCTCACTGACAGAACTGTTTTCCTCCATCTTACAACTACATAACTTGTCGGAGACTTCATATCTCTCGACCCGGGCATGAGCTTGAAAAACCATTTTTAGCTCCTCGAACATCTCATATGCTCCATGTTGCTCAAAACACTTTTGGAGCCCTGGTTCTAAGCTGTAAAGCATGCCGCACTGAACGAGGGAGTAATCATCAGCACGTGACTGCCAAGCATTCATAATGTCTTGGTTCTCTGGGATGGGTGCTTCACCTAGCGGTCCTTCTAGAACATATGCTTTCTTGTCTGCTATGAGGATAATCCTCAGGTTCCGGACCCAGTCCGAATAGTTGCTGCCATCATCTTTCAGCTTGGTTTTCGCTAGGAACGCGTTGAAGTTCATGTTGACATGAGTGTTGGCTATTTGATCTACAAGACATATTTTGCAAAGATTTTAGACTAAGTTCATGATAATTAAGTTCATCTAATCAAATTATTTAATGAACTCCCACTCAGATTTGACATCCCTCTAGTCATCTAAGTGTTACATGATCCGAGTCGACTAGGCCGTGTCCGATCATCACGTGAGACGGACTAGTCATCATCGGTGAACATCTCCATGTTGATCGTATCTTCCATACAACTCATGTTCGACCTTTCGGTCTCTTGTGTTGCGAGGCCATGTCTGTACATGCTAGGCTCGTCAAGTTAACCCTAAGTGTTTATGCATGTGTAAAACTGTCTTACACCCGTTGTATGTGAACGTAAGGATCTATCACACCCGATCATCACGTGGTGCTTCGAAACGACGAACTTTAGCAACGGTGCACAGTTAGGGGGAACACTTTCTTGAAATTATTATAAGGGATCATCTTATGTACTACCGCCGTTCTAAGTAAACAAGATGCATAAAACATAATAAAAATCACATGCAATTATATAAAGTAGTGACATGATATGGCCAATATCATATAGCTCCTTCGATCTCCATCTTCGGGGCTCCATGATCATCTTCGTCACTAGCATGACACCATGATCTCCATCATCATGGTCTCCATCATCGTGCCTCCATGAAGTTGCTCGCCAACTATTACTTCTACTACTATAGCTAACGGCTTAGCAATAAAGTAAAGTAATTACATGGCGTTAAATCATTGACACGCAGGTCATACAATAATTAAGACAACTCCTATGGCTCCTGCCGGTTGTCATACTCATCGACATGCAAGTCGTGATTCCTATTACAAGAACATGATCTCATACATCACAATATATCATTCATCATTCATCACAACTTCTGGCCATATCACATCACATGACAATTGCTGCAAAAACAAGTTAGATGTCCTCTAATTGTTGTTGCATCTTTTACGTGGCTGCAATTGGGTTCTAGCAAGAACGTTTTCTTACCTACGAATAACCACAACCTGATTTTGTCAACTTCTATTTACCCTTCATAAGGACCCTTTTCCTCGAATCCGCTCCAACTAAAGTAGGAGAGACAGACACCCGCTAGCCACCTTATGCAACTAGTGCATGTCAGTCGGTGGAACCTGTCTCACGTAAGCGTACATGTAAGGTCGGTCCGGGCCGCTTCATCCCACAATACCGCTGAAGCAAGAAAAGACTAGTAGTGGCAAGCAAGTTGACAAGATCTACGCCCACAACAGATTTGTGTTCTACTCATGCAATAGAGAACTACGCATAGACCTAGCTCATGATGCCACTGTTGGGGAACGTTGTAGAAAAATTAAAATTTTTCCTACGGTTTCACCAAGATCCATCTATGAGTTCATCTAAGCAACGAGTGATAGGAGAGATATGCATCTACATACCAATTGTAGATCGCATGCGGAAGCGTTCAAGAGAACGGGGATGATGGAGTCGTACTCGCCGTGATCCAAATAACGATGACCAAGTGCCGAACGGACAGCACCTCCGCGTTCAACACACGTACGGAGCGGATGACGTCTCCTCCTTCTTGATCGAGCAAGGGGGAAGGAGAGGTTGAGGAAGAAGGTTCCAGCAGCAGCACGACGGCGTGGTGATGGTGGAGAGGCAGTACTCCGACAGGGCTTCGCCAAGCACTTAACGGAGGAGGAGAGGTGTTGGGGAGGGGAGGGACTGCGCCTTGGATGTGGTGTGCAGCCCTCCCCTCACCCCTCTATTTATAGGGGAAGGGGGAAGGGGGCCGGCCCCCTCTAGATGAGATCTAGAGGGGGGCGGCGGCCAAGGGAGAGGGCTTGCCCCCAAAGCAAGGGGGCGCCCCCACTAGGGTTTCCCCCCAACCCTAGGCGCATGGGCCCAAGGGGGGGCGCCCAGCCCTCCAGGGGCTGGTTCCCTGCCCCCTATGGCCCATGAGGCCCTCCGAGAGGGGTGGCCCCTCCCGGTGGACCCCCGGAACCCCTCCGGTGGCCCCGGTACAATACCGATATGCCCCCAAAACTTTCCGGTGACCGTATGACAACTTCCCATATATAAATCTTCACCTCTGGACCATTCCGGAACTCCTCATGACGTCCGGGATCTCATCCGGGACTCCGAACAACATTCGGTAATCACATACACATATTCCTAATAACCCTAGCGTCACCGAACCTTAAGTGTGTAGACCCTACGGGTTCGGGAGACATGCAGACATGACCGAGACGGCTCTCCGGTCAATAACCAACAGCGGGATCTGGATACCCATGTTGGCTCCCACGTGCTCCTCGATGATCTCATCGGATGAACCACGATGTCGAGGATTCAATCAACCCCGTATACAATTCCCTTTGTCAGACAGTATGTTACTTGCCCGAGATTCGATCGTCGGTATCCCAATACCTCGTTCAATCTCGTTGCTGGCAAGTCACTTTACTCGTACCGTAATGCATGATCCCGTGACCAGACACTTGGTCACTTTGAGCTCATTATGATGATGCACTACCGAGTGGGCCCAGTGATACCTCTCCGTAAAATGGAGTGACAAATCCCAGTATCGATCCGTGTCAACCCAACAGACACTTTCGGAGATACCTGTAGTGCACCTTTATAGTCACCCAGTTACGTTGTGACGTTTGGTACACCCAAATCACTTCTACGGTATTCGGGAGTTACACGATCTCATGGTCTAAGGAAGAGATACTTAACATTGGAAAAGCTCTAGCAAAACGAACTACACGATCTTGTGCTATGCTTAGGATTGGGTCTTGTCCATCACATCATTCTCTCGATGATGTGATCCCGTTATCAACGACATCCAATGTCCATAGTCAGGAAACCATGACTATCTGTTGATCAACGAGCTAGTCAACTAGAGGCTCACTAGGGACATGTTGTGGTCTAAGTATTCACACGTGTATTACGATTTCCGGATAATACAATTATAGCATGAATAAAAGACAACTATCATGAACAAAGAAATATAATAATAATCCTTTTATTATTGCCTCTAGGGCATATTTCCAACAATCATTACGAATAAAGGAAAGATACCGAAAGCTGAAATTTCCACCATGCTTGCTAATTACACTTTTAAAGGTGGAATACCAAAGAAACTTGGAGATCCGGGAGTACCAACTATACCATGCTACATTAAAAGAAATTATGTTAAAACTGCTTTATGTGATCTTGGAGCCGGTGTTAGTGTTATGCCTCTCTCCTTATATCGTAGACTTGAATTGAATAAGTTGACACCTACTGAAATATCTTTGCAAATGGCTGATAAATCAACTCCTATACGTGTCGGTATTTGTGAGGATGTGCCTGTTGTGGTTGCAAATGTCACTATCTTAACGGACTTTGTTATTCTTGATATCCCCGAGGACGATAGTATGTCGATTATCCTTGGTAGACCCTTTTTGAATACTGCAAGGGCTGTTATTGATTGCAACAAAGGCAATGTCACTTTTCATGTTAATGGTAATGAGCATACGGTACACTTTCCGAGGAAACAACCTCAAGTTCATAGCATCAATTCTATTGGAAAAAATCCAACTATCATCATTGGAGGTTTTGAATTTCCTCTTCCTACTGTCAAGAAAAAATATGATATTCTTATTATTGGGGATGTTCATATCCCCGTTGAGGTAACCTAGTGTTATTTGAAATTTCTCTGGTTCCATGTTATCCGGAATGAGTTTGTTAACAAGACTTGATCAACTTTGTTAGTGAATTCATTTTGATGATCATGAGATGGATGAAACTAGAAGGCACAACCTTCTGTACTCTCTTTTTACTTTCTGTTATTTAGAATAAATAAAGCAAAAAGAGTATTATCTGTCTGTTTTCTGAATTATCCATGCAATAAAAAATATCCCGAAAATAAAAGTTCTCCAAATGCCCTGCAAATTTAGTATGATTTTTTATGGAATATTTTAGGATTTTAGGCACTGAGAACACAGCGGGGGGGAGGGCAATCACCTAGCCACGAGGGTCCAAGGCACGCCCCCACCCCCTGGGCGCGCCCTCCTTGCCTCATGGGCCCATTGTGGCCCCCCTCCACTTATTCCGTCACCCACACACTCCATCTTCCTCCCAAAAAAAATCCCCATCCAGCTCAAGCACGAGTTCTAGCTCATTTTGCTGCAATTTTTGATCTCCTTGCTCAAAGCCCCATTCACAAAACTGCTTTGGGAGATTGTTCCTTGGTATGTGACTCCTCCAATAGTCCAATTAGTTTTTGTTAGTGCTTTATTCATTGCAAATTTTTGCTGCCTAGGTGAACCTGTTCTTGAGCTTGCATGTCAAATTTATGAGGTCCCAAGTAATTCTAATGCATGATATAGGCTCTAGGCACTTGTGGGAGTAGTTGCTACCAATCTTGCTGAGTTTGATTCACTTTTATTTTGAAGTTACTAAAAATTTCAGAAATTTTTCAAAGGAAGAAATATGTCCAGGAAAATGTACCAAGCTGGTTCCTTAACAAAGAGAGGACCCAGGTGTGCTATGCGTGAGCAAGACGATGAACCACCAAGGGAAGCTGAGGTGCGGCCTTGTGAATGGCCGTCAGAAGAGTTTATGGTCAATACATGCATCAAGGATGAATTTGACGCATATGTGCGTAATGCCGATCTTGAGGACTTCATGCAAGATAAGTGTCCTCAATACTACCAGTTGACTGATTCATTCGTGAGAAGGTTTAAATTTACATCTTCGCGTAATTCTCAGAATGTCCTGTTTGATATTTATGATCAATCTTATACCATGGACCTAGAAGATTTTACAACTGCTTGGAAACTCCCACAGTGGAGCAATGTTAATGAACCCCACAAATCTGAATATAAAGACTTTCTTGCTAGTATTACTCTGGGAGAATCTAGAGATATAGCACAAGCTACCATAGGCAGCATTCATTTTCCTGCTATACATTATTTTGCTCTCTTCATTGGTAGATGCATTAACGGTAAAGATGAAGCATGTCACATGTGTGTCCCTGATCTTTGTGTCCTTAAGAGTGCTGTATTAGGCAATTTAGATTACGACTTGGGGGCAATTGTTGCACGTAGGTTGCATAATAATGGTTTAGTTGGAGATTTATTTGGAGGGATTTATGCGACCCGTGTTGCTAATTATCTTGGTATACCTCCACGTGAGGGTGATATGGAGTTGCCTTCTGCTTATTTAGATTATGACGCTATGGTCAGGCATCTTTTTCTTGTGTGGAATGAACAATTCATCCAGTATCGAATAATCTTTGACAGACGTCGTGTTGTCCATGTTACTCTCCCTGCTCCTTTCCTTTTTGATTACCAGGCAGAAAGAAGATATGTTTTAACCAGGGAGGAGGCAACTGAATATGAGAGGAGAGCGGAGGTAGCTCGCCAACATGTCGCAGCTCAGGAGGCATTGGCTGCTGTATCTCAGTACAACCCCAGTTATAACTTCGGATATCAGCCAGGCTTTCCATGGCAATAGACCAACTTAGGCCAAAAGCCTAAGCTTGGGGGAGTACGTATTTCTCACCGACATTACATTCATGTTCACACACTTATTCTAGTTGTCGGTGTTCATACTTTTTCATTGTATTATCCATGCTAGTTTAATTTCTTTTTCTAGTTTTCTTCTTGTGTGTTTGATAAACCTTAAGAAAAACCAAAAAAATTAGTTAGTTTAATTTCCATGCTGGTAGTAGTAATTAAATGAAAACCCAAAAAGATTTCTCGTTCTTCTTTTGCTTGTTGGGAGCATTCCCGTGTAAATAGTTTTATTTCTTTTCTTTCCTTTGGGGGTCGAGAGGAGAAGACCATAATGAAATGCTTAGTGGCTCTCATATGCATGATTGTTGATTTAATTTAGAGCCCATTACCTTGTCTTCTCCCTTGAATTGAATGCTTGCAGATTCCAGCTTAGTCCAATGCACGTGCACTATTATTATTATCCACACCATTCGGCCGTGCAAGTGAAAGGCAATAATGACGATATATGATGAACTGATTGGGATGAGAAAAGTTGGTATGAACTCGACCTCTCTTGTTTTTGTAAATATGATGAGTTCATCGTTCCTCATTCAGCCTATTATGAATAAACATGTTTGCAATGAAAATTAGAGATTACAGTTGCTTGTGACATGCTTAATTAGCTAGGAGCTTATAATGGTTTACCTTGCATGCCAACATGCTATTAAAATGGTTGTGATGTGGTGTGATACGGTGGTATCCTCCTTTGAATGAATTGAGTGACTCGACTTGGCACATGTTCACGCATGTAGTTGAAAACAAATCAACATAGCCTTCACGATATTTATGTTCATGGTGGATTATATCCTACTCATGCTTGCACTCAGTGTTGATTAATTTTAATGCATGTTCATGACTGTTGTCGCTCTCTCAGTTGGTCGCTTCCCAGTATTTTGCTGGCCTTCACTTGTACTAAGCGGGAGTACTGCTTGTGCATCCAAACTCCATAAACCCCAAAGTTATTCCATATGAGTCCACCATACCATCCTATATGCGGTATTTACCTGTCGTTCCAAGTAAATTTGTATGTGCCAAACTCCAAACCTTCAAATGAAATTCTGTTTTGTATGCTCAAGCAGCTCATGTTCCAACTAGGGTTGTATGTATCTTCCATGCTAGGTGGGTTATTCTCAAGGGGAGTGGACTCCGATCCTCATTCACGAGAAAATGGATGGTAACCGGAATGCCCAGTCCCATGATCAAAAAGATCAAAGCAAATCGAAATAATTAAACAAAACTCCCCCAGGGTTGTTGCTAGTGGGAGGCACTCGTTTCGAGCAAGCCATGGATTGATGCTTGTTGGTGGTGGGGGAGTATAAACTTTACCATTCTGTTTGGGAACCGCCTGTAATGTATGTAGCATGGAAGATATTGAGATCTCATAGTTGTTGCGTTGACAATGAAAGTATACCGCTCAAAATGTTATTCATCTCTATTTTAAAATTGAGCTATGGAACCTCTACAAATCCCTGCTTCCCTCTGCGAAGGGCATGTCTATTTACTTTTATGTTGAGTCATCACCCTCTTATGAAAAAGCACTCGCTAGAGAGAGCACACTGTCATTTGCATGCATTACTATTAGTTCATATTGGGTATCACTTGACTGGATCTCTTTTACCATGAATTATAATGTTTAGTCAGTCCTTGGTCTTTGAAGGTGCTCTGCATTTATGTTTTGTGGTCTCAGAAAGGGCTCGCGAGAGACCATCTTGTTATATCATATTATGATTGTTTTGAGAAAGTGTTGTCACCCGAGATTTATTATTATTGCTCGCTAGTTGATTATGCCATTGATATGAGTAAACATGAGACCTAAGTGTTATTGTGAGTATGGTTAGTTCATAATCTTTGCTGAAAACTTGAATGTTGGCTTTACATATTTACAACAACAAGAGCAAACAGAGTTTGTAAAAGTTTTTCTTTATCACTTTCAGTTTATCAACTGAATTGCTTGAGGACAAGCAAAGGTTTAAGCTTGGGACAGTTGATACGTCTCCATCGTATCTACTTTTCCAAACACTTTTGCCCTTGTTTTGGACTCTAACTTGCATGATTTGAATGAAAATAACCCGAACTGATGTTGTTTACAGCAGAACTGTCATGGTGTTATTTATTGTGCAGAAAACAAAAGTTCTCAGAATGACCTGAAAATCCATGGAGATAACTTTTGGAAAATATAAAAAATACTGGCAAAAGAATAAAGGCCAGGGGGGCCACACCCTGTCCATGAGGGTGGGGGCGCGCCCCCCTGTCTCGTGGGCCCCCTGGAGCTCCACCGACCTCAACTCCAAATCTATATATTCCGTTTCGTGGAGAAAAAATCAGAGAGAAAGTTTCATCGCGTTTTACGATACAGAGCCGCCGCCAAGCCCTAATCTCTCTCGGGAGGGCTGATCTAGAGTCCGTTCGGGGCTCCGGAGAGGGGAATTCATCGTCGTCGTCATCATCAACCATCCTCCATCACCAATTTCATGATGCTCACCGTCATGCGTGAGTAATTCCATCATAGGCTTGCTGGACGGTGATGGGTTGGATGAGATTTACCATGTAATCAAGTTAGTTTTGTTTGGGTTTGATCCCTAGTATCCACTATGTTCTGAGATTGATGTTGCTATGACTTTGCTATGCTTAATGCTTGTCACTAGGGCCCGAGTGCCATGATTTCAGATCTGAACCTATTATGTTTGCATGAATATATGTGAGTTCTTGATCCTATCTTGCAAGTCTATAGTCACCTATTATGTGTTATGATCCGACAACCCCGAAGTGACAATAATCCGGATAATTCTTGGTGATGACCGTAGTTTGAGGAGTACATGTATTCACTAAGTGCTAATGCTTTGGTCCGGTACTCTATTAAAAGGAGGCCTTAATATCCCTTAGTTTCTATTAGGACCCCGCTGCCACGGGAGGGTAGGACAAAAGATGCCATGCAAGTTCTTTTCCATAATCATGTATGACTATATTCGGAATACATGCCTACATTACATTGATGAACTGGAGCTAGTTCTGTGTCACCCTATGTTATAACTATTACATGAGGAATCGCATCCGACATAATTATCCATCACTGATCCAATGTCTACGAGCTTTTCATATATTGTGCTTTGCTTATTTATTTTTCCGTTGCTACTGTTACAATCACTACAAAACTGCTATCGTTACATTTACCATTGTTACCATTACTATCATACTACTTTGCTACTAAATACTTTGTTGCAGATACTAAGTTATCCAGGTGTGGTTGAATTGACAACTCAACTGCTAATACTTGAGAATATTCTTTGGCTCCCCTTGTGTCAAATCAATAAATTTGGGTTGAATACTCTACCCTCGAAAACTATTGCGATCCCCTATACTTGTGGGTTATCAGGCCCCCCCAGGCTTGTGCCCCCCCCGGGAGTCCAATAACCCTACTCTTTGGCCTATAAATTCCAAAATATTTCCAAGCCATCAAAGGCATCCGCAAAAATACTTTTCCACCGCTGCAAGCCACTGTTCCCAGGAGATCCCATCTTGGGGCCTTTTCCGGCACCCTGCCAGAGGGGGATTTGATCATGGAGGGCATCTACATCAACCTATTGCCATACTAATGAAGCGTGAGTAGTTTACCACAGACCTACGGGTCCATATCTAGTAGCTAGATGGCTTCTTCTCTCTCTTTGATCTTCAATACAATGTTCTCCTCGATGTTCTTGGAGTTCTATCCGATGTAATATTCTTCTTCGGTGTGTTTGTCAAAATCCAATGAATTGTGGATTTATTATCAGATTATCTATGAATATTATTTGACTCTTTACTGAATTCTTATATGCATGATTAAATATCTTCATATTTATCTTTGAATTATTGGTTTAGTTTGGTCAACTAGATTGATTCTTCTTGCAATGGGAGAGGTGCTTAGTTTTGGGTTCAATCTTGCGATGTCCTCACCTAGTGACAGAAAGGGTATCAAGGCACGTATTGTATTGTTGCCATCAAGGGTGAAAATATGGGGGTTTTGTCATATTGCTTGAGTTTATCCCTCTACATCATGTCATCTTACTTAAGGCGTTACTCTGTTCTTATGAACTTAATACTCTAGATGCATGATGGATAGCGGTCGGTGTGTGGAGTAATAGTAGTAGATGCAGAATCATTTCGGTCTACTTGATACAGACATGATGCCTATATTCATAATCATTGCCTTGGATATCATCATAAATTTGCACTTTTCTATCAATTGCTCGACAATAATTTGTTCACCCACCGTATGTTTTCTTTCAAGAGAGAAGCCTCTAGTGAAACCTATGGCCTCCGAGTCTATTTTCCATCATATATTTTCGGATCTATAAAACCCAAAACCCAAAAATACCTTGCTGCAATTTATTTTTTTACTTTTTTTATGTTTTATTAATCTTTTATATCTATCTCTATCAGATCTCATCCTTGCAAGTGACCGTGAAGGGATTGACAACCCCTTTATCACATTGGGTGCAAGTGTTTGATTGTTTGTGTAGGTGCATAGATTGGAGACTTGTTCGTACCTCCTACTGGATTGATACCTTGGTTCTCAAACTGAGGGAAATACTTATCTCTACTTTGCTGCATCACCCTTTCCTCTTCCAGGAAAAAAAACAACGCAATCTCAAGAAGTAGCAGACACCAGGGCACGCCTGAGGCCCCAAGCGCGCCTGGTGGGTTGTGCCCTCCTCGTCCCACCTCTGGCATCTTCTGGTATATAGGACATTACATAGAAACAATCAAAGAGGGACTTTCGGGACATAGTGCCACTGTCTCGAGGCGGAACTTTGGCAGGAGCACTTTTGCCCTCTGGCCGAGCGATTCCGCGAGGGGGAACTTCCCTCCCGGAAGGGGAAATCATCATCATAGTCATCACCAACAACCCTCTCATCACCAACAAGCCTCTCATTTTTCAAGAGAAGTGGTTTAAATATCATCCCCCTATTAAACAAGAAATTGAAAAACGAATCATAGTTAAACATGAAACTCTCATTTACAATGTTGATCCAGTTGTGCCTACTGGTTATATTAAAAAACCACCTTTCCCTCTGAGGATAAAGGAATATGCTAAGGTCTCAACTGTGGTTCGCAAAAGTAATATTACAGCACCTAAACCTGCTGAACAAATTAAACTAGAACCTAGTGTTGCTTTGGTTAAAGATCTCCTGGTAGAAAATATTGATGGGCATGTTATTTACTTTTGTGATGATGCTACTAGAATTGCTAAACCTGGTGAAAAAGATAAACATAGACCTGTTGTTGGCATGCTTGTTGTCTCAATTAAAATAGGAGATCAATGTTATCATCGTTTATGTGACTTAGGTGCTAGCATGAGTGCTAGTCCTTTTACCTTATATCAAGAAATTATGAATGACATAGCACCCACTGAAATAGAAGACATAGATGTTACTATTAAACTTGCTAATAGACACACTATCACACCTCTTAGGATTGTTAGAGATGTTGAAGTCTTGTGTGGGAAACTAAAATGCCCTACTAATTTTCTTGTTCTTGGTTCCCCACAAGATGCCTTTTGTCCTATTATCTGTGGTAGACCTTTCTTGAACACTGTCAATGCTACTATAGATTGTCATAAAAAAATTGTCAGTGTTAGCTTTGGTGATGAGTCTCATGAATTTAATTTCTCTAAGTTTAGTAGACAACCCCATAAAAAAGAACATAGCGCCAATCCCCAAGCGCATCCACCTCGTCACCACGCCACCCTGGCGACCGGCCCATAGTGACAAGAGAATAGCGCCATCACTACCGGCACCGTCAGAAGCCAGGCGACGTTGCGGTCTACGTCGTCGTCTATGCCGAGCACTGCTTCGAAAGCCATGGCGCGGGCCCAACTCCTTTCGTGATTTCCACCGGCGGCCGATCAGATGGATGAGTGGAGAGCCACCATTCAGAGCTTCATTGGTTTTGCTGAAGCGGGTTGATCACAGCAGGGAGGTCCGCCACGGCCACCACAGGCGGCAACAACGGCCCGAGTCGCTGGCCGTACCAAAGGGGCCACCCCCATGGTGCAATCCCCCTGCGGCAGCCAACGCATGGGCCACAACCAGAGTCATGCGTCCAAGAACCCGACGACGTATCGATGGATTCATCTGATCCTCGGGCACGTCGAGACCAGCGACGAGTCCTGGAAGACAGGCGGAGGTAGGACGCGCACGTCACCATCGAACAACACCGTGAAACCCGCCGCCAGTCTGATAGGCGCAATGGCCCCGACGTCAACGAACCCATGCCCGATGGAGACATATATGTGCCTTTTGAAGTTGGGTGCCCCGCCTTCACTCATGAGCTGCGGCAAGTCTGTTGGCCATCCGCCCGTACGTTCAAGCCAGAGATACCAGAAAAGTATGATGGAAGATTGAACCTGACAGAGTTCTTGAGCATCAACACCATTATTGTTCAAGCCTCCGGAGGAAGAGATGAGAAGGTATTCGCCAACTACTTTCCTTTGGCACTCAAGACAAAGCCAAATTTTAGGTCTTGGCTGATGCACTTGCCGGAGAACTCCATCTCGACCTGGGCTAACCTGTGCCATGAATCTGTTGGCGCCATCACGGGTCGTCATCAAGAACTAGGGCGGCCCATCAACTTGCAGCTCCTCCCATAGAAGAAAGCAGAGAGTTTGCGGAAATACATGCAGAGGTTTAGCCGGGTGCACAGGAACATACCATACATCCACCCGGCAGCTGTGATAGCTGCATTCTAATCCAACGTATGCAACCGCAAGATACGTTCCAAGATGAACGTCCGGTTTCCCAAGATTGTGAATGAGCTATACACTTTGGTGGATAAGTGTGCCCGAACAGAAGAGGGGAGGCGACTCCCCGGCAAAGAAGATGTCATCGACGTTGACTTAGAGGACAACGACGACACCACCAATCAGAAGAAGAAGAACAAGAAACACAACAAGAAGTGCAAGGATAAAGCAGTGCTGGCTATTGAAGGATCGAGCACTCCTAGCACCAGTAAGAAGGCCAAGACCAAAGCTCCCAGCAATGAAGTTGCCGCATGCACTGATTGCCGGGAAGCCACGGCTGCCGAGAAGGCCGGGAAGGCTGACGGGCTGTACTACAAGATCTATCGGACCAAGGGCCACGATCTACAAGAGTATCATCAGGTTTAGCAACTCGTCAAGAAGCAGAAGGCTGAGTACAAGAAGCGTGACAAAGAGAGAGACCAATATGGTGTTGGCGGGAAGGGCCGAGGCGGTAGAGGAGGTCGCCCCTGCAAGGCCCCTAAGTATCAAAGGAAACCTACCAAAGGTCGTGAGAAGAAGGAATGCGATGACGGGAGTGACGAAGGAGATGAAGAGGAAACCAGCGAGCAAGAGTTCCAGCAAGCCACTGACGCACTATGCATTGACGGAGGTGCATCCTTACACTCCTCTCACCACCAGCTTATATAGTGGGCGCGTGAGGTCAATGTTGTGGAGTCAGCGGCAGATTCTCGGAAGCCAGTCAAGTGGTCCCGCACACTGATCATCTTTGATGGAGAGGATCACCCTAACCGCACCACCACGATAGGGTGTTTCCCGTTGTTGGTTTCACCAACAATTCGCAACCTCAAAGTCACAAAGATGTTGGTTGATGGCGGGGCCGGGTTGAATCTGATTTCTCCCAAGGTCACTAGCAAGCTCCAGATAGCAGATGAAGAGCTCAAGGTTACTGGTACTTTCCAAGGGATCAACCTCGGCCAAAGTCGTCCTAAGGGGAAGATCACACTGCTGGTAATGTTCGGGGGGGGGGGGGGTTAAACTACTGGACTGAGAATGTCGTGTTTGATGTGGTTGACCTCCCCCTGCCATATAATGGAATCCTTGGTCCCCCAGCCCTGGCAAAATTCATGGCGGCAGCTGATGCCTACTACACAACCTTCTTCTTGTAGACGTTGTTGGGCCTGCAAGTGCACAGGTTTGTAGGACAGTAGCAAATTTCCCTCAAGTGGATGACCTAAGGTTTATCAATCTGTGGGAGGCGTAGGATGAAGATGGTCTCTCTCAAACAACCCTGCAACCAAATAACAAAGAGTCCCTTGTGTCCCCAACACACCCAATACAAAGGTAGATTGTATTGGTGCACTAGTTCGGCGAAGAGATGGTGATACACGTGCAATATGGATGGTACATATAGGTTTTTGTAATCTGACAATATAAAAACAGCAAGGTAACCAATGATAAAAGTGAGCACAAACGGTATTGCAATGGTGGGAAACAAGGCATAGGGTTCATACTTTCACTAGTGCAAGTTCTCTCAACAATAATAACATAGATAGATCATATAACAATCCCTCAACATGCAACAAAGAGTCACTCCAAAGCCACTAATAGCGAAGAACAAACGAAGAGATTATGGTAGGGTATGAAACCACCTCAAAGTTATCCTTTCTGTTCTATCTATTCAAGAGTATGTAGTAAAATAACATGAAGCTATTCTTTCCGTTCAATCTATCATAGAGTTCGTACTAGAATAACACCTTAAGACACAAATCAACCAAAACCCTAATGTCACCTAGATACTCCATTGTCACCTCAAGTATCCATGGGAATGATTATACGATATGCATCACACAATCTCAGATTCATCTATTCAACCAACACAAAGTGCTTCAAAGAGTGCCCCAAAGTTTCTACCGGAGAGTCAAGATGAAAACGTGTGCCACCCCCTATGCATAGGTTCATGGGCGGAACCCGCAAGTTGATCACCAAAACATACATCAAGTGGATCACGTGAATATCCCATTGTCACCACAGATAAGCACGGCAAGACATACATCAAGTGTTCTCATATCCTTAAAGACTCAATCCGATAAGATAACTTCAAGAGGAAAACTCAATCCATTACAAGAGAGTAGAGGGGGAGAAACATCATAAGATCCAACTATAATAGCAAAGCTCGTGATACATCAAGATCATGCCATAGAGAGAACCCGAGAGAGAGAGAGAGAGAGAGATCAAACACATAGCTACTAGTACATACCCTCAGCCCCGAGGGTGAACTACTCCCTCCTCATCATGGAGAGCGCTGGGATGATGAAGATGGCCACCGGTGAGGGATCCCCCCTCCGGCAGGGTGCCGAAACGGGCTCCCGAGAGGTTTTTGGTGGCTACAGAGGCTCGCGGTGGCGGAACTCCCGATCTATTGTGTCCTTCGATGTTTTTAGGTTATATGGGAATATATAGGCGAAAGAAGTCGGTCGGGGGAGTCTCGAGGGGCCCACGAGACAGGGGGGCACGCCTAGGGGGTGGGTGCGCCCTCCTATCTCCTGGCCTCCTCGAAGCTTCCCCGGCTTGTACTCCAAGTCTCCCGGATCATGTTCGTTCCAAAAATCACGCTCCCGAAGGTTTCATTCCATTTGGACTCCGTTTGATATTCCTTTTCTTCGAAATACTGAAATAGGCAATAAAACAACAATATGGGTTGGGCCTCCGGTTAATAGGTTAGTTCCAAAAGTAATATAAAAGTGTATAATAAAGCCCGTAAACATTCAAAACAGATAATAAAATAGCGTGAATGCTTCATAAATTGTAGATACGTTGGAGACGTATCAGCATCCCCAAGCTTAATTCCTGCTCGTCCTCGAGTAGGTAAATGATAAAAGAAAGAATTTATGAAGTGTGAATGCTAGAAGGTGCACAAGTTTGATCTATGATAATTTCAATCACCTTTTCTAGCATGATTATATGTCATAACAGCAGTTTATCTCATAAAACTGCTCACGAACAAGTAACAAGTAATTCACATGTTCAAGCATAGACCATAAACTTTCTTGAAAACTAGCAAATCTTAGTCATCAAACAATTGCAATTCATCTTATTTTTAGGAAGGGTCTATGTCAGAGCTTTGATTCAGCAAACTCCACATACTCAACTATCATATAGTCTTCTAGAATTGCTAACACTCACGCAATACTTATGGTTATGGAGTTTTAATCAGACATTGAGAAAGATAGGGGCTTAGAATTTCGCCTCCCAACATACTCACCTTTGGGTGATGTCAACAATAATAGTTCATGCTAACTTACATCCAATTTGATATATATATATATATATATATATCAGGATCTTTCCAACACGAGGTGCTTGCCAAAGGATAAAATGAAAAAGGGAAAGGTGAAGATCACCTTGACTCTTGCATAAAGTAAAAGACATAAAGTAAAAGATAGGCCCTTCACAGAGGGAAGCAGAGGTTGTCATGTGCTTTTAGGGTTGGATGCACAAAATCTTAATGCAAAAGAACATCACTTTATATTGCCACTTGTATATGGACCTTTATTATGCAGTCCATCGCTTTTATTGCTTCCATAACAAGATCATATAAAGCTTATTTTCTTCACACTAATAGATCATACATATTTAGAGAGCAATTTTTATTGCTTGCACCGATGACAACTTACTTGAAGGATCTTACTCAATCCATAGGTAGGTATAGTGGACTCTCATGGCAAAACTGGGTTTAAGGATATGTGGAAGCACAAGTAGTATCTCTACTTGGTGCAAGGAATTTTGCTAGCATGAGGGGGAAAGGCAAGCTCAACATGTTTGAATGATCCATGACAATATACTTTAACTGAGATGTGAGAAAACATAACCCATTATGTTGTCTTCCTTGTCCAACATCAACTCTTTAGCATGTCATACTTAATGAGTGCTCACAATTATAAAAGATGTCTAGGGTAGTATATTTATATGTGAAGTCTCTCTTCCTTCAATATTCTTTCATGAACTGTTCAAATGACCAAGACAATGCTTGCTAACCTTCAATAAATTTATAACCTCTACTCTTTAGATGTGAAATCATTACTCCCCATGGGATAAGCAAATGAGACATATATAATTTCAGATTGATGACAATCAACTCATTCAACAATTTACTCATAGGATATAAGTGAAGCACACGAGTAAATGAAAAACTACTCCAAAAAGATATAAGTGAAGATCAATGAGTAGCTAAATAATTATGTAACTATGTGAAGACTCTCTCTCATTAAAGAATTTAAGATCTTGGTATTGTATTCAAACAGCAAGCAAAACAAAATAAAATGACATTGCAAGGATAGCACAACTCAAGTGAAGAAGCAAAAACTTAGGCTCAACCGATACTAACCGATAGTTGTTGAAGAAGAAATGTGGGATGCCTAACGGGGCATCCCCAAGCTTAGATGCTTGAGACTTCTTGAAATATTATCTTGGTGTGCCTTGGGCATCCCCAAGCTTGAACTTTTTGTATCTCCTTAATTCCTCTCATATCATGGTTTCTCTTTTTATCAAAAGGTTCATCCACACCAAACTCAACAAGAACTCGTGAGATAGGTTAGTATAAACCAATGCAAAACCTTATCATTTTCTACTGTAACAAATCACTGAAATTATTATTCAACATTGCATACTAAATGCCTCTGCATATTTAATACTCCTATCCTCAAATAGAATCATTAAACAAGCAAACATATGCAAACAATGCAACCATAACAGCAATCTGTCAAAACAGTATAGTCTGTAAAGAATGGAAGATTCATCATACTTCCCTAACTCCAAAAATTATGAGAAAAATACCTTACTGTAGAAGATTTATCAGAGATCATTATGCAAAAAGTTCCAACATTATACCATTCTCTTACTTCTCTAGGGAATTTTTGCAACAGCGGTAAACTTTCTATTTTCAAACAGCAACATGTATACTAGCCAAATAAGCATGGTAAAGGCTATCCTTGACATTTTTATTGAAAATAAAGATGCAAAACATTATTATAAGTAACAGAACAAAATACTAACAAGAGAAAATGACACTCCAAGCAAAACACATATCATGTGGCGAATAAAAATATAGCTCCAAGTAAAGTTACCAATGAACGAAGACGAAAGAGGGGATGCCTTCCGGGGCATCCCCAAGCTTAGTATCTTGGTTGTCCTTGAATATTGCCTTGGGGTGCCTTGGTAATCCCCAAGCTTAGGCTCTTGCCACTCCTTATTCCATAGTCCATTGAATCTTTACCCAAAACTTGAAAACTTCACAACACACAACTCAAAAGAAAACTCGTAAGCTCCGTTAGTATAAGAAAATAAAACCACCACTTAGGTACTGTAATGAACTCATTCTAAATTCATATTGGTGTAATATCTACTGTATTCCAACTTATCTATGGTTCATACCCTCCGATACTACTCAAAGATTCATCAAAATAAGCAAACAACACATAGAAAACAGAATCTGTTAAAAACAGAACAGTCTGTAGTAATCTGTATCAAACGTATACTTATGGAACTCCAAAAATCCTACCAAATTAGGAAGTCCTAAGCAATTTGTGTACCACTCCATAGAAAAAGAATCAGATTAGAAGCAGGTTTCTGTGAATTATCAAAACTAATTAACTGGGTGCAAAAGTTTCTGATTTTCAGCAGGATCAACACAACTATCACCGTAAGCTATCCTAAAGGTCTTACTTGGCACTTTATTGAAACAAAAGATATAAAACATGATTACTATAGTAGCATAATCATGTGAACAAACCAAAAAAGTAAGGATAAATATTGAGTTATCTCCCAACAAGCGCTTTTCTTTAATGCCTTTCTAGCTAGGCATGATGATGAGAATGATGCTCACATAAAAGATAAGAATTGAAACATAACGGGAGCATCATGAAGCATATGACTAGCACATTTAAGCCTAACCCTCTTCCTATGCATAGGGATTTTGTGAGCAAACAACTTATGGGAACAATAATCAACTAGCATAGGAAGGCAAAACAAGCATAGCTTCAAAACTTTAAGCACATAGAGAGGAAACTTGATATTATTGCAATTCCTACAAGCATAAGTGCCTCCCTCATAATAATTTTCAGTAGCATCATGAATCAATTCAACAATATAACCAGCACCTAAAGCATTCTTTTCATGATCTACTTGCATAGAAATTTTACTACTCTCCACATAAGCAAAATTCTTCTCATTCGGAATAGTGGGAGTATCATAAGAGACTTGAATATTATAGATTGTTTCCACATTAAAAGAGTAATGTTCAGAAAAAGGGTAATCATAATCATGACAAGTTTTATAAATATAATCATCACTACTTTTTATAGCATAAGTTTCATCACAATAATCGTCATAAGTAGCAACTTCGTTCTCATCATAATTGATTGAAACCTCTTCCAAGATAGTGGAATCATCACTAAATAAAGTTGACATTCTTCCAAATCCACTTTCATATTCATCATAGGTAAGAGGCATGCTATCATCATAACAACTTTGCATATCAAAAATTGGGAGGCTAAAAATATCATCTTCATTAAACGTAGCATCCCCAAGCTTGGGACAAACATTAATTCCAGCAAATGTATTCTCAAATATTTCATCCTCATCAAACATAGCTTCCCCAAGCTTGGGCCTTTTCATATCATAAGCATAATCACTCTCATCATTAATAGTGTGTATAGCACCAATAGTATAGCAATTATCATCATCACAATGAGTAGTAGGAGCAACATCATTTGGGAGGGATACCTTTTTACCTTTGTTGCTCCTTCTTTTCTTTTTCTTCTTCACATTATGTGTGGGTTCAACCTTCTTCTTTGAGCTCATTATTGATGAGATTGGTTGAATAGAAAGCTCCTCCTCGTTACCTAATTCATCATAAGAAATAATAGGAGGATATTGGGAAGTCTCTTCCCTATCATTAGTATTCTCATCATCTTCTATTTGCTTTCTTTTCTTTATGTAATTGGCAATATAAGGATTTTCGATGCAATTCACCGCACAATACATATAAATTTCCTCTAGATCAAACTCAAGAAGGTTATAACGGGCAAATTCTGGCAGAAATTTAGTTAAACCTTTCATTTCTTCATAACCCATAAGCAAAATAAGTTCATTATAATGTGCAAGGGTGATCAAATCATCACAATTTTTGGACACGATTCGATCATGAAACAATTTGCATCGGAGATGTAAATGACCACTTTCATTGCAAAGTTCACAAGTACGGCGAAGGAAATATAAATTTTTAGCACTCTCCCTTAGCCTTTCCTGCAACAATTTAGTTTCTACATGCTTATGCCTCTTAAAATATCTATCTTCTCTATTTGGTGTATCTATGCAAACCCAATGCTCTCCACAAAAATCGACATGCTTATAGGTGACATTTTCATCATAACTAGTGCAATCATCATTAGTACTATGGATATTCAAAGAGTTCATACTAACATTGCAATCATGCTCATCATTCAAAAATTTAGTACCAAGCATTTTAGTGCATTCTTCTAGCATTGAGCACAATTTTCCTTTTCATCATACTCACAAAAGATATTAAAAAGATGAAGTGTATGAGACAAACTCAAATCCATTTTTTTGTAGTTTTCTTTTATAAACTAAACTAGTGATAAAACAAGAAACAAAAAGATTTGATTGCAAGATCTAACGATATACCTTCAAGCACTCACCTCCCCGGCAACGGCACCAGAAAAGAGCTTGATGTCTACTACACAACCTTCTTGTTGTAGACGTTGTTGGGCCTGCAAGTGCACAGGTTTGTAGGACAGTAGCAAATTTCCCTCAAGTGGATGACCTAAGGTTTATCAATCTGTGGGAGGCGTAGGATGAAGATGGTCTCTCTCAAACAACCCTGCAACCAAATAACAAAGAGTCTCTTGTGTCCCTAACACACCCAATACAATGGTAGATTGTATAGGTGCACTAGTTCGGCGAAGAGGTGGTGATACAAGTGCAATATGGATGGTAGATATAGGTTTTTGTAATCTGAAAATATAAAAACAGCAAGGTAACCAATGATAAAAGTGAGCACAAACGGTATTGCAATGGTAGGAAACAAGGCATAGGGTTCATACTTTCACTAGTGCAAGTTCTCTCAACAATAATAACATAGATAGATCATGTAACAATCCCTCAACATGAAACAAAGAGTCACTCCAAAGCCACTAATAGCAAAGAACAAACGAAGATATTATGGTAGGGTACGAAACCACCTCAAAGTTATCCTTTCTGTTCTATCTATTCAAAGAGTCCGTAGTAAAATAACATGAAGCTATTCTTTCTGTTCAATCTATCATAGAGTTCATACTAGAATAACACCTTAAGACACAAATCAACCAAAACCCTAATGTACCTAGATACTCCATTGTCACCTCAAGTATCTGTGGGCATGATTATATGATATGCATCACACAATCTCAGATTCATCTATTCAACCAACACAAAGTGCTTCAAAGAGTGCCCCAAAGTTTCTACCAGAGAGTCAAGACGAAAACGTGTGCCAACCCCTATGCATAGGTTCATGGGCGGAACCCGCAAGTTGATCACCAAAACATACATCAAGTGGATCACGTGAATATCCCATTGTCACCACAGATAAGCACGGAAAGACATACATCAAGTGTTCTCAAATCCTTAAAGACTCAATACGATAAGATAACTTCAAGAGGAAAACTCAATACATTACAAGAGAGTAGAGGGGGAGAAACATCATAAGATCCAATTATAATGGCAAAGCTCGCGATACATCAAGATCGTGCCATAGAGAGAACACGAGAGAGAGAGAGAGATCAAACACATAGCTACTGGTACATACCCTCAGCCCCGAGGGTGAACTACTCCCTCCTCATCATGGAGAGTGCCGGGATGATGAAGATGGCCACCGGTGAGGGATCCCCCCTCCGGCAGGGTGCCAGAACGGGCTCCCGAGAGGTTTTTGGTGGCTACAGAGGCTTGCGGCGGTGGAACTCCCGATCTATTGTGTCCTTTGATGTTTTTAGGGTATATGGGTATATATAGGCGAAAGAAGTCGGTCGGGGGAGTCTCGAGGGGCCCACGAGACAAGGGGGTGCGCCCAGGGGGTGGGCGCGCCCTCCTATCTCCTGGCCTCCTCGAAGCTTCCCAGGCTTGTACTCCAAGTCTCCCGGATCATGTTCGTTCCAAAATTCACGCTCCCGAAGGTTTCTTTCTGTTTGGACTCCGTTTGATATTCCTTTTCTTCGAAATACTAAAATAGGCAATAAAACAACAATATGGGATGGGCCACCGGTTAATAGGTTAGTCCCAAAAGTAATATAAAAGTGTATAATAAAGCCCATAAACATCCAAAACGGATAATAAAATAGCATGAATGCTTCATAAATTATAGATACGTTGGAGACGTATCAGCATCCCACTATGCCTACAACACGCTGAAGAAGCCAAGGCCGATGGGCGTCATTTCCATTCCATCAGATAAGAAGGACGCAATCATATGTGTGGATAAGATGTACTGAGAAGCATTCGCTCATAGGCCACGGAAGCTACCGCTCCCGTCAAGGAAAGCAAGAAAGGGAAGAAAGCTAGCAAGGATGCCAACAAAGAATCCAGGAAGCGCACCTCTTCGGAGTGTGTTGCACCTGTTGATGACTACCCAGAGAGTTCCAATAGCAAGAGATCAAATGTTGTTCTGCCCGCTGTGAAGAAGGTCTCGGTAGGGCTTGTTGGCGCTGATGGTACAATTACTATCAGCTCCACCCTCGATGACAAATAGGAAAGCGCGCTCGTTGCCTTCCTGCGGGCGAATGTCGATGTGTTTGCTTAGCAACCATCTAACATCCCCGGTGTTCCTAGGGAGGTAATCGAGCACCACCTTGCTGCCCGGCCTGTCAAACAGAAGGTCTGAAAGCAAGCTTTGGAGCGGCAGCAATTTATTGCAGAAGACATCAAGAAACTCGAAGTTGCCGGTTTGGTCAGAGGATTATTGCATCCAACTTGGTTGGCGAATCTAGTGGTGGTGCGCAAGGCAAATGGGAAATGGAGGCTTTGCATAGATTTCACAGATCTAAATAAAGCATACCTGAAGGACCCATTCCCCTTGTCGTGCATCGACTAGATTGTGGATTCCGACTCTGGGTGTGACCTGCTTTCCTTTCTGGATGCCTACTCCGGGTACCACAAGATTTTCATGTCCAAAGAAGATGAAGAGAAGGACCGCATTCACAACCCCATGCGGCATCACTACTGTAGGATACTGCTAACACGACACTATGATCAGAGACCCTTCGATGAAACTGTGTGTGATGCATTAATCGCAAACAATGATGTAAATAGCTGTCAAAAAAGATGCAAAACATTTGCGATGGCGGGTACATCAAACACGGTTCAGATTTTACTTGCATGTGCGATGATGGGCATACGGTTGATCCAGACGAACTGTTTGCAATTAGACAAAACAACAGAAATGGGCAACCATATCAATGTGTGTGTGATATACGGCATACAGTTTGCTCCGATGAACTATTTGCTATTAGGGAAAGCAACAGAAATGGTCAGCCAAATCAAGGTGTGAGTGTTATACGGCATACGGTTCACTCAAATGAACTATTTGGATTAGGGAAGAGAACATCAACGGTTCAACTGAACAAGATGTGTGTGATACATGGCAAATAGGCCTGGAGGTTAATTTGAGAACAAGTACACAGAGGTTAATTTGTGTGTTCAAAAAACAGTAATTATCAAAAAGTAACGAGATAGACCTTCTTCAAGCCAATCAACATGTGTTCAAAAAACAAAAATGTCAAAAATTACAAAGCAAAGACTGCGATATTAACTAGATGGATGGGTCACTACAAAGGTTTATAATGAACCTTTGCAGTTACCCATCCAACTAGTTAATATCGACTCCACTTCCCATCCGGTCACCCATCTCATGACTACTTGAACCTCAGCACAGTTAACTTGGGAGTTCTGTTAGATGAGCTATCGGTAGGGAAGCTGGTCCTTGCTGTTGTAGATCCCTCTTTGCAGCCTTTATTGCGCAACACAATGGAAATGGTTCAACTAAACAAGATGTGTGTGATTCACGTTATTCTTCTCTAGACAGAGCAAATCACACGGCTTATTAGCAACATTCGTCTGTGTTACTTTTGGTCTAAACATCCAATTACATAAGTGACTATATAGATCATTCGCACACACCTCAATAAACAATTGCATGCATTCTGAAGTAGGAGAAACGATCGTCTAGTCATCTACTTCTTGTGACGCTCCTGCCACTGCTATGTGGCTCGATCCCTCGTCTGTGGCATGAAGAAGAGACTTCCTCATGTCAACAATCCACATGTACATATCCTAGCTTGTATACGCGTCCTTGGCTGCATACTTGATGTGTTGTTCATCCAGTCTCTCATGCCAAACACTGTGCCAGGCTTTCTTGTCCTTCTTGCTCTCATCCTTCATCTTCATGTAATAGTGGTTGATGATGGCCGAGGCAAGGTCAACCAGGGAGTTCAGTTTGTTGTAGTCGCTACCCCAGACCTTGTAGTGGTCCTGGATGTTGACAAGATTCCGGTATTTCAAGCCCGAAACCTTGAGCGCTTTTAGATCGTTGGTGGTGTCCACCATAGCGAAACTGTAGTCGGGGCTGTTGATAAACCTGGAGAAATGCTTGCAAGGCCTTGTGGCCAGGTGGTAGTGGTAGATGAGGACATCATGTTGCATGCACAACTGGGCGATGGCAACCTTCTGATCGTGCCCGACACGATGGTGTACTCGAGGTTGAAGCCGACCACTTGGTACTTGTCCTCGGCAAGGAACTGCTCCATAGTTTGGATGGAGCTCTCCACCGACACCGGATCATTCATGTACACCACCGAGAGGGCCTTCCCCTCACGTGGGTGTCCACTATGTGATGCATGGTGAACTACCCGCTGTTTTCATCGTCGGCCGCTGGGAGCGCCATTGGAGCCACAGGGATCGTTGTTGGAACCACTGGATGTCCTTTATGTATGTGTCGTCGTGGGTGTGCTTATTGTGTCGTGTGATGCGGGAGATGAAGGTAAATGGCCACAGGAATAAATGGGGGCCGGGCGGCCTGGATTCTCGACGCGTCCGCATGACAATTTTTGCAGCGGGTAACTGCATTGTCGCGTCGCGCCCAGCGCAACCGCATGCACACGACGTGTGTGATCATGCGCCGGCCCCAAATACTGGCAGCGCGCATGGAGGGACGATGGAAGAGCACCCAGAGTGACGCGAGAGCAAAGCACGCGTGGCCGGACACGAACAAAGCGCACCACGGCTGCCTCAACCGCAAGCAACCACACGCATAGAGTAGTTGAACATGCAGGAAATTGTCGCCTACAAGCCAGCCGACACTTGCGTCGCTGCAGAGAGAGCGGCCGTGTGCTACTACCTCCATCTTGGTCTATAATCCCCTTTATATTTTGTGCTATACTTTTCCCTCAAATTTAACCAACAAAATGTTAATGCATGTTACAAAAATTATATAATTGGAAACTATGTTCAAATACGAATCCAACTATATAATCTTTGGCGACATGCATTCGTATTTTATTTGTTAAACCCTACTTATAAACCAGGACGGGGGTATAGTAGGTAATTAAATTGCAAAGGTTTTTTTTTATTAACCGTATGTGTACATGGCCTTTTGTCCTCCTCTCGCATGTCTTGTCACACCGCTGCCGCAGTAGGCTTACAGCGCAAGTTTGCGCAGCGCGCGGGGGCGTTCTTTTGGCCAAACGGTGGTGCCAATGAATCATCGGTGAGCCCATTCCCATGCAGCCTCGCAGGTTCCCGCGCAAGCTTCCCGCCCGACTCGGTGAAATCCCCCAAAATTCCAATGCTTAATGACCTGCTATATAAACCCTCAAGGTTGGCGAGTCCTCCGTCGCATTTTCCCTTCCCTCCCTGTAGCTTATCTCGCCTGCTTCTTCCACAATTTCCAATGGCACCGGTCCATCGTGGTTGCTCAGCCACTCCGCCATCATCAGACAACAGCTCTAGTTGGGAGGCTACACCGCAGCGGCGGTGCAGCCCCTGATGTAGTGTAGTGCGTGTGGCGTCCCTGTTGGGTGTGCGCGGAACACCCACCACATGCTCCGTCGCTGCTGCCCGTATGTAGCTGTTGCCGGCCACCATTGCCGCCACACCACCGTCGAAAGCTAGGGACATCGCCCGCTCCGCTGCCGCGGCCCGAAGGGAGGTGGCCGTCGTGGCCGCCACCCTACTGCCGGCCACCGCGCCCCAAAGGCGGGAGGTGGTGCTCGTGGCCGCCAGCCCACCGTCGATCGCCGGGATCATCACCCGCTCCGCCACCACCGCCCGAAGGAGGGAGGCGGAGGTGGAGGCCCGCACATGCGGCAGCGACCTTGCGCGCTACATCGAGTTCCTGCGGGAGGATGCGGAGCGCCTCATCGAGAACACAAAGAGCCTTACTGCTGCCGTGGCCGGGGCACACGCCGATGCAGAGGCGAGGAATCAGGAGATCTACGAGGAGAACCAGCGCTTTGGGAGGGGTCGTCTGGAGCGACAAAGGGCATTCAAGGTGAGCGTCGCTGAAGGAGCAGTAGCGGCAGGCACCGTATTGCAGTTGTCTAGCTCGTCGATAGACTCCTACTCCTCTGCCTCTTACTGAGCGTGCTCGGCAGAGGAGAGGCTGCCGGAAGTAGTACAAAGCCCTCCGTAGTAGTAGTAGTATTTAGGGGCTATTTTGTTCAGTTCATCTGACTATAGATGTGGTGGAACTGTACAATGTACTTAAAATTAGCTAGTATATAAAGTAGAACTAGCTATTTTAGTACGTGGTTGGCAACAATTGGGGAAAAGTTTAGTCGGTTCAGCTGTCGAGTTGAACTGTTTGTATAAGGAACGACTGCTTAATCTATGAATGAAACATATGCTTAATTATCGAAATTTAGTTGCAAAAATTAGATAGTTCTAGTGATTTTTAGCTGCATATTTTGACAAAACCGCAGTGTTACAAGGTTGACAAATGGCAATATTACTAGATCAGCAAATGTCAATCTTTCCAGTTTGACAAATGGCAACATACCCAATATGACAGATGCAAATCTTACCAAATTGTTTGTAAGTAGTTGCACACGGGTCATCCAAAACAACCGTTTGCATTGAAGAGATGCACAAATCCCGCTCTCACTTTGCATACGGGTGTTCTATCTAAAACGTTTGTGATCAAGAGCTGCACAAATCCTGCTCGGCCAATTTTCCCTTGGCTTCCTGGGGAAGCTGTCGGTTTGCATACGGGTGTCCTAACTAAAACATTTGCGATGAGTGTGTTATATTTAAAAACCAATGACGTTTTTTCAAAATAAAATTGTTTGATAAGTCTGTACATTGAGAGGGAAAAACACAAGTTTGCTCAAACCGTATATTTCATTCAGTCACACTGCGAATTTATATTCATATGATCGAGATACAGTATTAAACCCAAGAAAAAAACTATTTCCAGCAGCGACGGAGGCGGCGTGCCGCGCCGTACTTGTCGTTGTCGTCCTCCGGGACGCCATTGTTGAAGTCTTCAAGGCAGCACATAATGTTCTTCACTTGTAAATCAAACATCATGGAGTCGCGCGATCGACGGGCAGGGCGCAGGAGGACGGCATCTAGCGGCGCTGACAGGTAGCGGTCGACAGCAGCGTCCCATGCTGCTGAGGGGGGCATGCGCAAGGGCACGTGCATGGCGGGTGCAGCCAAACGCACGGGCACCGGCGCCGGCGGTGGGTGGAGAGGTGCGCACGGGCACGGGCATGGGCACGGGCGCTAGCACTGGCATGTACATGAGCTCGCGCAGGTCTGCAGAGACCTCGCTGATGACCGCGGCTTCTAGCTCTGTGATAGTGCTCGGAGACCAACCCATCAATGCTACGGGGATGGTTGCTGGCGCGGGTGCGGGGATGGGAGCTGGGACGGGAGCGGCGGCAGCAACTGCCGCAGCCAGCTCGTTCTGGGCCATGTCCATGAGGCCCCATTCCTCCTTGTTTTCTATCTCCTCCGGCTCGGAGTCGACTTCACCAAACTTGAAGACTAGTGGCAGATGATCCTTCTGCGCCATGCCGTTGGTGGAGGTCTGCAGGGGGGAGGGGAATGGGAGATGAATAGTAAGGTCGCCCGTATTAAGCAGCGGCTCGGGTGCCATTAATGGAGAGGAAGGCAGGTGGCCATGGAAGTCAAAGGGATCTCTTCCCAGTGAGTCTGCGCAGTGTACAGCTCGCATGCTTCCCCGGTGAGCGTGCGCATTAGGGGACAGTTTGCATGCCTCTCGGTCAGCCTGTGCACCGGACTGCACTCGCACGCCTCATGTTCAGTCAAGCAGCTGTCCACAGGGCACCTCCTATAGCCATTAAAACCAAGACATGTGGCGTCACGTGAATGGTATCATAACGCACATGATTTGAATTATACAAACGTTTGCGATGTTAGAGTGGCAGCTATTTGTTTCAAAATGCCTATGTTGGCTATTATTCGAGTGCTTCTTCTATCAAAATGGACACGAAAAATACCACAGCATGTCGGGTGCCATTCCATGATAGCATGCCAAGTTTCATTAATTTCAGACGAGTTTTGGATTTGCTATAATTTAAAAACAAAGTATCTCAACATTTTGCCGACAATCAACATTGCCCTGGTGTTTGAAATTCATTCCCATTTCTTGCATGGGACCTAAGAACGCACCCAAGGACAAAGATTTGATTTTTCAACCAACTTATATGCACTGGAGTATGTGCATGTAGTTCAAATTTGAATTATGCACATAAAATGCCGAAAAACCTAGTTAATGTATAAAAATGTCCAAACGAACCCCGAAAGATTCCAAAATTTAACACACCACTCATGTTGTTCTCTGTTGACACTAGAAATTTTCTGAAAGCAATAAGATGCAGCGGATATCATTTCGTCGCCAAAGGTGGGACATTCCCTACCGAAACCATTAAGCTTGTTGTGAGAAGCTCTGGTTTGTGAGAAGCTTATACCCAAACCTGCCCCAAATGGGACAAAAAATTACCACGACATGTTGATGCCGCTCCATGATAGCATGCCAAGTTTCATGAATTTCAGACAAGTTTTGGATTTACTAGAATTGAAAAACCAGGAATCTCAATGTTTGCGGCGGAGTGACGGTGGCAGGGTGTTTGACATTCATTCCCATTTCTTGCATGGGACCTAACCATGCAACCAAGGACACAGATTTGAATTCTCAACCAATTTATATGCATTAGAGCATGTGCATGTAGTTCTTATTTGAATTATGCAAATAAATGTATCAAAAACTCAATTAATGCATAAAAATGTCCAAACGAACCCCGAAAAATCCCAATAATTGACACAACACTCCCGTTGTTCTCTATTGACACTAGAAATTTTTTGAAAGCAATAAGAGGCAGCGGATTTCATTTCGTCCCCGAAGGTGGGATGTTCCCTACCGAAACCATCATGCTTGTTGTGAGAAGATCTAGTTTGTGAGAAGCTTATACCCAAACCTGCCCCCAATGGGATAGAAAAATTACCACGGCATGTTGATGCTGCTCCATGATAGCTTGCGAAGTTTCATGAATTTCGGACGAGTTTTGGATTTACTAGAATTTAAAAACAAGGAATCTCAATGTTTGTGGCCGAGTGACGGTGGCAGGGTGTTTGACATTCATTCCCATTTCTTGCATGGGACCTAAGCATGCAACCCAGGACACATATTTGAATTTTCAACCAATTTATATGCATTAGAGCATGTGCATGTAGTTCAAATTTGAATTATGCACATGAATGCATTGAAAACTCAATTAATGCATAAAAATGTCCAAACGAAGCCCAAAATATCCCAAAAATTGACACAACACTCATGTTGTTTTGACACGAGAAATTTTTTGAAAGCAATAAGAGGGAATGGATATCGTTTACTCCCCAAAGGTGGGACGTTCCCTACCAAAACTATCAGGTTTGTTGTGGGAAGCTCTGGTTTGTGAGAAGCGTATCCCCAAACCTGCCTCAAATGGGACAAAAAAATTACCATGGCATGTTGATGCCACTCCATGATAGCATGCGAAGTTTCATGAATTTCAAAGGAGTTTTGAATTTGGTAGAATTTAAAAACCATGTATCTCAATGTTTGCGGCCGAGTGATGGTGGCGGGGTGTTTGACATTCATTCCCATTTCTTGCATGGGACCTAAGCATGCGACCAAGGACACATATTTGAATTTTCACCTAATTTATATGCATTAGAGCATGTGCCTGTAGTTCAAATTGTAATTATGCACATGAATGCATAGAAAACTCAGTTAATGTATAAAAATGTCCAAGTGAACCCTGAAAAATCCTAAAAATTGACACAACACTCGTGTTGTTCTATGTTGACACGAGAAACATTTTGAAAGTAAGAAGAGGCAACATATATCGTTTCGTCCCCCAAGGTGGCACGTACCCTACCGAAACCATCAGGCTTATTGTGAGAGAAGCTCTGGTTTGCAAGAAGCTTATACCAACACCTGCCCCAAATGGGACAATATTTTTACCATGATATGTCGCTGCCGTTCCATGATATCACATCAAGTTTCATGAATTTCAGCCAAGTTTTTGATTTACTAGAATTTTAAAAGCGCGTATCCCAATGTTAGCGGCCGAGCGACAATGTCAATGTGTTTGACATTCATTCTCATTTCTTGCATGTGACCTAAGCTTGCAACCAAGGATAAACATTTGATCTCGCAACCCGTTTTAATGGACTGGAGCATGTGCTTTAATTTTGAATTGTGCACCTGAAATGGCTACAAAACCAATTTAATGTATAAAATTTCCAAACAAACCTTGAATAATTCCAATTTTTTATGACACACATATAGTTGCATGTTCACTACAGATAAAAAGTCTAGCAATTCAAACACCGTCCATTGCTGTTGTGACCCCATTATGTAATTCAAATAAAGATGAAAAATCAAATAGATCCCACACAGTTTATTATCACCAACCGTGTGAGATGCAGTACAAAATATCTAGGAGCACCGTCGGTGTATAGTACGCCTATGGCTTACGTGAGAAGGTGCGTTGGCTATAGTCCACAACCGGCATGTGAAGCACACTAGCTCGCTCTCCAAATATCATTTCACTGTTCAATCGTAGCCGGTGAAAGATGGGGACTGGGACCCGCGTCGTGAGGGCAACTTTAGTGGACCACTCCAGCGAGAGCGCAGGCGCATGCTAATAAGCTTTGTGAGGGTCACCGCAATCTGCAACCGGGTGGCCAAGGCAGCCCAAACGGCCGCTGTTGCTTCTCAGGCGGCGTCAGCAACATTTGCCTCGGGGATAGCAACTGGCGAGAGCGGCACTGCAACTATCCTTTCTGCAGTGGCGGCCTTAGCCCTGATTGAGGCTACCCACAACCATGTAGAGACCGCCCGCGCCCAGCTCATGGCGGTCACCGCACAAATCAAAAGAAGCTTCGCCGACAACGGTCGGCAATCCACGGTGGAAGAGTTGGCAATCGCCGAGAGTGTTCGAGCAGTCGTCCCTTCCTGCGCGGCATACCTTGCCACAACGAAACCTGCCAAAGCCCAGATTGCGGCCGCCCACGCCCAGCTCGTGGTGGCATTTTCCAAAGAGATGCCAGACGCGGATGGCGAGATGCTTGCCAAGTATGGTGCAATGAATACCATGGAGCCCCTTCCCCAGGAGACCGTCGGGCGCGAGTTGGACATGGAGGAGGCGGCAGAGATCAATGAGCACCAGCCGTACTAGTTCTCTTTGTTTTGTTTTATTAAGAGAGCTGGTCTTTAATTTGTTAGAGTAATGTTTAGGCCAGCTAGCTCTGTTTAATTGCTGAACTTGCATGATTAAAAAGTATGGGTGTGCTGTAGTCTCCTTTTTGTACCCAAATTATGCAATGACATGGATGACCACTGTAACCAGGGAAATTGGAACCAAAAATTTGACGTTCAAACTCATCACACACGGGTTAAGCTACTGAATTATTTGTGATGTTCACATATCGTACACAGTTCTGAATAAGGGACCGTGTTTGATGACACTTTGCGCGCAGGTTTTTTCGCTGAATCGATTCAAAATTTTCGGCTTCCGCGGAAATATCTACCTCCCCACCTTCTCCCCCTTACCAAAAGCCACATTTCCCCTGTTTCCGCCTTCCTTTCCAAGTTGAAACCTTCACTCCTTGCTTGAAGTGCCGCCCTCCCTCGCCGGTGACCCTCCTTCATGCTGCTCGGACTCATCTATCCAGGCAGGTAATCCACACCAGACCCCCATCCTCCTCCTCCTTCCACATCCCACATACCCCGACCACCGGCGCGACACCTTCCACCTAAATCACCGACCCCTCCACCAAATAAGCGCCGCCCTAAGCCATGGTGCATGCAGTATTGCTAGGAGCTCAAGGAGCATTTGGCAGCGGAGAAGTAAATCGCGGCCACACGTGCGGACGAGGTCGCGATGGCTACAATTCGTGCCGACCCCCAGATCTTGGAGGAGCACCTTGCCATTTGCTAGCTACGTCGGTTAAGCAAGCTCGGTTTACCCGTTGCGTGTGCTACTCCTGCCTTTCCTTAACAAATTTTAGTGAATTGTGTTATCTAATTTTACCATGCAATCTATTGCTTCTATGTATATGTTCTATATGTCGTGCAGTGTGGTGCTCACTTATTAACTGTTTGGTTAATTAGTTGTCGTCTTTAGTTAACTGTTTGGTTCAATTCTGCAAATGTGATGTTCAATTCTTCAGGCTGCAATTTTGTACTGTCCTCCATGTGGAAATAAATCAAATTTATCTTTACAAAATACATGAGAGACGAATACAATTGCTACGTTGTCAAGCATGCTTGGTTTAGTTATACATTGTGCAATGTGGTGCTCAGTTAACATTTGGTTCATTTGTGTTGGGGTGTTTATTTAACTGTTTGGTTCAATTCTGCAATGTGATGTTCAATAGTTGTGGGTGCATTCTGTTATTGTATACCATGTGAGAAGTAAATCGAATTTGGCTATACTAAATACATGAGAAACAAATACAATTGCTATATTTCCAAGTTGTTAAGCATGCTTGGTTTGGTTAAGTGTCTGATCTTCTATTAGGAGTACTAGTTGACCAGTTGCGCCAAATGGCGCAGAGACCCGCTGAAACCATGTTGTCGATGAAAATAGTTTCATTTTGCAAGGACCAACGTTAAATGGCGCATAGACCCATTGAATCCATGTTCACATTGAAAAAAAAAATTATGTTTTGATTTAGTTGTGGGCAAACACATACGATAACAAGTTTAACCCCTTTAATAAAATAAAATAAAAATGTAGGCTTGTTGTCACAATGAGATATACCACATTTTAATTTGGTGGTATAAAATCGCACTTAAGACCATGTCGCATTGAAAAAATGTGTATTTTCAAGTAATCTCTTGTACTTCCGTTACTTTGAAACTGACCTAAGGCTCAACTCACACATCATTAGTTAAGCTCATCGAGACTGAATTCCATGATTGACCATTAATACATCAGCTCCATAGTTCTGCTTCTGTTCCTTCAAGATGGACTCTTTACATGTTGTACACATTGTTGGCGCTTTCCAAAGAAGCTAGCATGTGAAAAGTAGCAGCACCAGTACAGTAGAAAAGGCCATCTAGTTACTGAACTGGCCGTGCATGTACACAAGACAGAAACGCTGAATCTTCAACGCCATAGACGGCCCAAACGTTTCCTCTTCTTCTGCTTCTAATGTGCCCTGGTTGGTCACTCTATCAAGATAGATATTGCACCCGAGAACTACTGCCACAACCTCATCCATCCATGAGATCTATCGAGCATTTTCTCCAACAAATTAAGCAAAGTTTACCCAGAATCAACCCGTATCTCTCTCCCCTCTCCCGCAACTCACACAACAATAAGTATAACAATCAGTATATATGGACACAGCTGCATGAGGGCACATCAAGAAACAACAGAAAAACACATCAATCAGGATGCTTGTTCAATATACACACCTTCGCAAACATTATCTTCTCCTTTACATATTTGATTTCTAGCACATAATAAGCATCATCATCCATATTTCAAAGTCGTGGTTGTTAATTTTGCATCATGTGTGATAATCTGGATTCAAAAAAAGCCCTGAATCCTTTCATGATAATCTTAGTGTTATCATAATCTTCCCTGCCAAAGAATAATTGTTGAAAACAAGAAATATAAGAGGTTTTATATGCTAATGATAATATGCTACAGAAACACAAAAAACGAAAAAATAACCAGAGATGAGATGAACCAAAAAAATTGAGCTTATAGTACAAATATCAACTACAAACGCCTTGTCCCAGCTTATAAGGAAATTATTTCATCAAGCGTATAGCACAAAAACCAAATACTCTGTAGAAGCATATAGATAGAAATGCTCAATGGCAATGGGCATATCTGCAGCGTTGCCACAACCTGGAACATAGATGGGGAGAGTCTTTAAGGCAAAGCAAATATTTGACTAATCAACACAAAAACTCTGCACATTCCACTTTTCTGGAGTAAACATGGTGATGTCACACGACCGCGAGGCAACAAATTGAAAATTTAACATCTCTATGTGATTTGAGACAGTTCAAACAGAACATACATATGTTATACATAGGTAGCCATATGAAGCTGTAAACTAAGACAAAGGCCACCCTAGGCAGAACTTCAAATAGTGACAAAGGAACATCTCGTAATAAGGAGCATTCTATGACTATTCCAAAACAGAAGGCACCTCAGGACGCGTGTAGTCAAATTAGTCTAGCTTAAAAACTAAATAGTAAATAAGGTACCATTTGTTTTTCCATGAAAAATAGGCATGCCATATTAGATTTTTGAAATCCTTCACTTGAAAACGCCATATTCAACTGCCCATATTATTGATGTAAAAACAGTCAGCTGCAGTCAGTCAAGTGTTTTTAAGAGAATATGCAAACAGCAAGAAACCAAAGCAGACCCCCACTTCTTAAAAAGAGCTCCAATAAACTTAAATTGCCATCCTATTAATTAATCTATACATATGAGAAACTTATTCACGGGTTTGTCCTCCAAAAAACAGCTTTAACTCTCACAAAAAATAGTTTGACCAGTTCTAAAAAAATACATTCGTATGCACGGGTTTAACTCTCAAAAAACAGCTTTACCTCTCATAAAACAGGTTTAACTCTCACAAAACTTATGCACGGGTTTATCCTCAAGAAATTTCCATTATCACCCATCCAACATATGACTCAAGACCATAGATCACAAAACCATATGTTCACGGCATGTCCCCAACTTTCATATGAGGCCTTTGTAAATAGAAACTATATGGAAAAATAAACAACATTCATCTAATTGGATCTTAAGTAAACACGGCTACATGTTTGCATATAATCTAACTGAATTTTAAGGAGGACGACAAAATGCATGTGTGTGGCCACGACACCCATGTTTCCATGGTGTTCAGTGCTACCAAGAAGAAAACTAACAAAACTGGAAAGTAGCCGAACATGGGGCCGTGAGGGAGGTTGAGCATGAAATCTTCGTCGCTGCACACCAGAGAGCAGTGGGGTAAAGACAATGCTTATGTTTATAGAAAATGTGCACTCATTTAAATGCATGTATAGCCCTTTTTAGGGGAATAAAGGTACTTTTCAAATTGACATAGGAAAGCAGTAAAAATGGAGCAAGCTCATAAATACATTTATGGGCAGAAACATATATACATAGATAGAACACATAAAGATAAGGAATGCATCCATCAAGTACATGGAAAACTCCCCTCAAAAAAAAAGTACATGGAAACCCAGATCACTGCCAAACATGAAGAAACATTAATAAACAGGTAGAGAAGTGATGTACAAAGCTTCAACTTTGTCCCATGGAGTATCCAGCTACATAGGAACGGTATTGGAATTCAGAAATTGTATGAGATGTACCATACAACCAGTGAAATGTTAGGTCACTTACATTGCTTGGATTTGTCATTCAGTAGAGATTTTTCCGCACAATATACTTATCAGCTAAGAATCTTGGAAAATGGAGATCCAGTCCCATAACCTAGCAAATCATCAAACAAAATCAGGAAGGAAAATATAGGAGAAATCAAAAGATAAGTATATTGACCAAACCTAGGAATTGTGTGACTGGAGAGGACGAAAATACTACAGACATCACCAACGCCAACCCTGGCTACTGCAGTCGGCGGCGCAACGTCTCTTGCCAACCAAACCAACATGTGAAACAACAATGAAATTAGATGGAAAGGGGAGCTGAATTAGGCAGGAGGAACTCACTGGGGAGGTGCATCAAGAAGGGACGAGGGTGAGATCCTGGTCCTTCTTCGATGCGTCTTGGCGGGGCGATAATGACGGCGCCGTTCGGCACTCTCCCACCCACATCCGCCGCCCCGCTGCTTCTCCCCGCCTGCGCCAGGCTCGCCTTGAGCCGGCCGCCACCAAGGAGCCTAAGCGATGGGATGTGGTTCTGGGAGGAGGAGAAACACGAAGGGGAGTTGGGCACGATGATCCGAGGGATGCGCGCCGCGGGAGGGGGTGGCGAGGAGGAAGGAGAGGCGCGGCGGCTCTGGCGGCTGTTGTGATTGAGGAAGGGTTTGCCACCAACACATGGGCGACGCCTCGCACGAGGGACCCAACACGCGGCGCTCGCACGTTCAGTTGTCAGCAATGCGTTGGCCACACGAACCCAACAGCTATCGAACATAGCGCAACTGACCACTGGCTCTGCCCCTCAACACGGGCCCAGCATCAGTGGCCTTGTAAAACTAAACAAAGGCACCGGACGACCTGGAGAAACGACGCGTGAGTGGATGCGGTAGTGCGTGGAGGTCAGCCTCGGCACGACACGCACAGGAACCCAACAACTCTCTCCAACCCTGGCAAAGCGACATGGATTGCAGGAAGCCCACCAACCGACGTGTAGGACCATCGGCAATCTGGCCCACCCATCATTGTGTGATAGGAAGACGCGGGTGTTCACGCATCGACTGACCTGCATCACACTGCCCCATGCCTCTCTGCCCATACGCTCCCGCCGAGAAACATTTGCACAGACGTAACATGGAGGAAAACAACAGAAAGTTTCTTACACAATGGACCAACGGCCATCTTGACCCACTCGTCATTGCATGGAAGGGTAACGACGGGTGTAGACGTGTCATTCCAGCCGGCTGCCGAGCCAGGGGCACGCACTAGCCCACGACGCGCAATGCGAGACACACACGCGGCGGGCAAGGAGAGGCCGCCCGCGACCCAAAAAGAACTGACCCAGCCAATAGCGCAGGAGGCTGAGCCCACAAGTCATCACCCCAATGAACTCATCGCGCGGTCAAAACGAGACTGATGAATTTCCATCGAGCATCCAATGGTCAGCAGTGAAAAAAGGACCTCGTTGACCAAGATCGAACGGCCAGGAAGGATGCAAATCGGGGGAGCCTTCTCCAAGCGAGTTGGCTAGCCTCTTTTTTGTTTTAAATGTTATATTGTGCAATGTGGTGCTGAGTTAATGTTTGGTTCATTTGTTGTGGTGTTTAGTTAACTGCTTGGTTCAGTTCTGCAATGCGATGTCCAATTGTCGTGGGTAGAATTTTGTATTGTTGTGCATGTGAGGAATAAATCAAATTTGGCTGCACTTAATACATGAGAAACATATACAAGTGCTATATTTCCTAGTTCTTAATCATGCTTGGTTTTGATAAATGGGTTTTCCATGTGGCTTGAATTAATCTGATGAATCTGCAATGTGCTTATTTTTCATCAACATATTTTACTGATAGCATGCGAACCCTTACTTAACCTGATGACTAACTACCTTATATGTGTTGCAGGGAAACAATGGGAAGCACTGAGGTTTACAATTGAGGTTAGCATGTGCATGGTCCGTTGTCTAATAGCACGTTATTGTGCAATTGCAGGAACCATTCTAATATTTAGGCTTTTAACAATTTGGTCTTGCACATGTAGGTCCTGCTGTCAGAGGTTTTGACCCACTGTTCGACCCTTTTTCATATGGGGAATGAGTTGTCCATGAATATCAATCAAGTCAAGAAACTCAGAAAGATTGTTAGGATAAAGAAATTAGTGACAAAAAACAAAAAGATCTTTGTCTGCACAATGAAGAATACATCAGTTCACTACAAGATGGTACTAACTATTATACCTTACCTTTTTTACTCCTTGTTTTCAGGCCTTTCCAAAGCAGTTTGCTGATGATTACCTCCCAAACCACCTCTATGGTTAGGAGGCGAGGAAGATTTTCATACAACACCCACAGTTCAATATTGAAGTGTTCCCGAAGAGGACGAAGGATGGATGGTCAATCATCCACAGGCACTGGCCTAAAGTTGCAAAGACCTTCAATATCAATGAAGGCTCAATATTCACTTTCCGCTTCACCAGTTTTCCCGATCAGATGCACTTGTCTATGTACTGTCTATGATTCTAATTTCTAAAGGTTCTAGATGTTGCATGTGAAACTTGGTGCTGGTGCAGTTGTGTAATGGGGTAGCTAAGTGTTGAAGCTATATCATGTTGTAGTCTAATGTATTTCAATTATGAAATCCTACTTCCTTAATATGGGAATGAAATATATTATGTGTTTTATATGAATGTCAGTTAGATTAATAAATGTATATTAATAATAGGGCAATTAGCCTGCTAATTGGTTTTTGCTATTACAAACGGTCATTGAGAAAATACCGTGGGCGATGACCTAAGGCAACACACACAGTTTCTAGCAACAAACCGTGTTGGATTGATGAACAATCACACACGACATTCTCTTCAAAACTGTTTGTGTTAGGCCACATTGCACAAACATTTACCACATAAAAACTGTCTGTGATGGATAGTCTTTGCCACACAGTTTCTTCTACACACCATGTGTGATGCATTCAATAACGCAAACAATAAAATTGTTGATATTGTGTGTGATGGCAACACTATCATAAATGATTTAACGGGGAAAATTGTGTGTGATGTACCTGCGAACGAAAATGTTTTCCTTGGAGCGACTGTGTGGGATGTATATACGAACGGAAACTTTTAGCGGGGACTGACTGTGTGGGATGTACTTACAACTGGAAACGATTTCGCATGTATAATTCTATTTTTTAGCACTACTGCACGTATAACCGTATTTTCTCGCTCGCCGGTCGCACACGAGCTCGTGTGGGAAGACCCACTCTATCGCCCACACTCACTTGGCGACGGTTCCAATTCACGGAAAGGGGTTAAAAACCGTTTGTATAGAACCTCGTTGTACCAGTGCATGTACTATTTTGTACGGATACCCTTTGGGTTAAAAACCGCTGGATCCACTTTTGTAAGAGCAATGCAGATTGGCTTTGACTCACAAGAATATTGAAGCCTACATGGACGATATAGTGGTCAAAACCAAGGATAAATCGACTCTCATTCAAGACTTGGAAGAGACCTTTGCAAATCTACGCAAGATCAACTTGAAGCTCAACCCAGAGAAGTGTGGGTTTGGCGTTCCTTCGGCAAGCTACTTGGCTTCTTTGTGTCCCATTGGGGGATAGAGGCCAACCCCGACAAGATCAAGGTAATTGAGAAATTCAAGCACCCAAGACAGTTAAAGACATGAGGCATCTGACTGGATGTGTTGCCGCTCTAAGCATGCTCATTTCCAAGTACGCCGAGCGCGCCCGGCCGTTCTTCAAAATCTTGAAGAATGCAGGGCCCATGGAGTGGACCCCGGAGGTAGACGCTGTGCTACAAGATTTGAAGACCTATCTTTCCTCTGTTCTCACCTTAGTCGCTCCTAAACCACAAGAGTCGTTGTTGCTATACCTAGGGGCAACCAATCAAGTGGTTAGTGTAGCACTGGTGGCACATCGGGAAGTAGATGAAGGAGCAGACGCAACTGCCGTCCCCTCCAGAGAGGAAAGTGAACTCATCCCGACAAGGTCAGATGCAGATCAAAACAAGGAAGAGGGGGCAACGGAGACCATTCCAAGGTCATGGCAAGGAAGAAGGTGGTGCAGTGGCCAGTGTACTTCGTCAGCTCCCTACTGCAGGGGGCTAGGTAAAGGTACTCCGGTGTGCAAAAGTTGATCTTTGGTCTCATCAAGGCCACAAGGAAACTATGCCACTACTTCCAAGCACACCAGATCACGGTTCTCACCCGCTTCCCCTTACAACGCATAGTAAGGAACCCTGAGGCCACTGGCAGAATACTGGAATGGGCTTTGGAGTTATCAAGCTTTGGTTTGAAGTTTAAGAGCATGTCAACTATTTAGAGCAGAGCACTAGAGGAATTTATTGCGGAGTGGATGCCTACCCCTGACGAAGAAGTGCTAGAGACAGTTATCCCAGGCAAGGAAGCGCCCCAATAATGGATCATGTACTTTGATGGTGCCATCTCCCTACAAGGTGCGCGAGCTAGCATGCTTATTATTACTCCCACTTGGGAGCACCTCAAGTACGTGGTTCAAATGCATTTCCCCCGGGAGAAGGCTATCGACAACATTGCAGAATATGAAGGACTCCTTGCCGGGCTCAGGATCGCAACAGAACTGGGAATCAAGAAGTTGATCATTCATGGAGATTAGCAACTTGTGGTGGGGCAACTAAACAAGGATTATTAAAGGCCATCGATGGAGGCATATGTAGAGGAAGTGAGAGAGTTGGAGGAGCTCTTTGATGGATTACAAACAAAGCACGTGCCGCGTGAGGAAAACAACATTGTTGGTCATCTGTCAAAGTGTGCTGCGCAGAAACTCCCTGTGGAACCAGGGACTTTAGTTCTCCATCTGACTCAACCCTCTATATCTCCTGCAACAATGGACATAAAGAGGAGGAAACTGGACTCCGGCAAGCCTCTCCGGGCAGAACTTCTCGAAGCCCCCAGCAGAGAGCTTGGCGGTAACAACTCCCCCTTTGATCAGTGAGCTACACCCTCCCGCCGAACTACTAGTCTTTGCGGTTGAGGCATGCGCTCCCATGAACGAGGACGTTCCACTGGTCCTTGTTGCCGAGCCTCAGGCTCCAACTTGGGCGCGGCACATAGTCCATTTCCTCCAAACAAGAGAACTTCTCGAAGAGCAAGAAGAAGCTGAAAGAGTAGCCCGGAGGGCCAATATGTATCAGCTTGTTAACGACATGCTATACAGAAGAAGGCCCAATGGTGTGAAATTGAAGTGCATTTACCGGGAAGAAGGAAAGGAACTGTTGGCAGAGATACACAAGGGTATGTGTGGCTCCCATATTGGATCAAGGGCCCTGGTTGGAAAAGCTTTCCGACAAGGTTTCTACTGTTCCACAGCCCTCCAAGATGCAATTGAGCTAGTCACCAAGTGTGAAGCCTGCCAGTTCCACTCCAAGAATATCCATCAGCTTGCTCAAGCTCTCCAAATGATCCCTTTGTCATGGCCATTTTCCGTCTGGGGGCTTTGAATACTTGTACATCATGATCGAAAAGTTTACAAAGTGGCCGGAAGTGGAGCCCGTGAGGAAGGTGACCGCACAGTCAGGTTCTTGAAAGGATTGGTGTGCCGTTTTGGAGTACCCGCCAGAGTCATCACTGACAATGGCACTCAATTCACAAGCCGCGCCTTCATGCAATACGTTCATGCCCTCGGAAGCAAGGTCTCATTTGCCTATGTTGCCCATCCCAGAAGCAACGGACAAGCTGAGAGGGCGAACGCTGAAGTGCTGCAAGGACAAGAACATTTGATAGGCTGCAGAAGTGTGGCAGGCAATGGATCGATGAGCTGCCGATGGTTCTTTGGTCCCTTCGTATGACACCAAATCGAGCTACCGTCCAGACTCCCTTCTCCCTAGTTTATGGGGAAGAAGCAGTGATCCCCATGGAACTCATATATGGATCACCTCAAGTACTTGCCTACGATGAAGTAGCAGAAGAACAGCACCGGCGTGACGACGCTGTGCTACTTGAGGAGAACCGTCTTTGGGCTACTACGTGTGTTGCATGCTACCAACAAGACATGCATCGCTATCACAGCCACAGGGTCCATGCCCGGAGGTTTGAGGAAGGAGACCTTGTCCTTAGGCATGTTCAGTATGCCAAGCATGCAAACAAGTTGACGCCGAAGTGGGAGGGCCCTTACCGGGTAGTACGAGTCACTAGACCTCGCACAGTCCATCTGGAGACCAGAGATGACATTCAGTTGCAAAACTCGTGGAACATTGAGCATCTCCGTAAGTTCTACCCATAAAGCGCGGCTATGGAGCCCTGGACGACAGCCACCCTTTTGTACAAGCCTTGTCGATGTTGTATGTAACACTTCGTACAAAGCCAAGCGCATACCCTAAGCAACAGATAAATAAACAAAGCGCTGGGGGGCCAACAAAGAAAACTTGCATGAATGCATAAGCATACCATGAGCATAGCATGATCATGTATATAAGATCGCATGTAGCTCTGTTTTCATCTGCACTAAGCTATAGGGTTCTTGCCGCGGACTTGGTTCCAAAGAGAAGAAATGGAGACGAGCCTACACAATGGTCCCCGGCGAGCCAAACAGATAAGTTCCTTATTATCCATACTTGTTCTGTAAAGTGCAAACTTGTGCATATGAAAACCTCGTCACCTTCGAAACATAGGTGTTCCCATGCTTTGTCCCGAACGTTGCTTCGGTCAAGGTGGTCGCAGTGGCCTTTGACGGAGAAGGTTCGATGAGGAGCTGGTCCCTTTTTATAGTTTCATGCCCGGCAGGCCTAGCCCCGCGGCAACAAACTAAAGGCACCGGCAGGATAGCTTGCCGGAGAAAACTTGTTTACTTAATCATATAGAGGCATCTCGCCCCTATATGGACATGTTACATGCACAAGTACCCAGCAAGGCTTTTTCTTTTTCACTAATATGATGATAAGCAAGTACAGATCTTACAGAACACAAACATGGATAAAGAAGATTACATAACTTAGACTAAAGTTTGGCAAATTCCCACACATTTTAGACTAAAAAAAGATAAGTGCCCGTAATCCCTTTCTTGTCCCTCTCCTCCTAGGCACTTCGGTGGGAGGCGAAGAGGGCAAAAGAGGTGCCTGGGCAGAAGCCCAGCCTGACCCCGTCACGCCCCATGACGAGGAGCCTGACAAGATCGGGAGGGCACAGACGAAGGTGATGGTGAAGAGAGCCGTAGAGACAATCCCCTGGTCACCACCACCAGGGCCAGCAAGATGCGGAATGGAAAACAAAGCCGGAGCCCACGAGGAAGCCTGCCAGGGTCCAGCTGGAAGGCTGCTGGAGGAGCCGGAGACACCGTCCACACCTTCACATCCAACTCCCCAGAAAATCGCCTTGCCGGAGAGGAGATGCAGGTGCAGATGGTGGTGTCGCCACCTGACGGTGATGGTGCGGCCGGTGTTCAGCTGGAGTCGGAGCCGTCGTCCTCCCCGTCAGCGCCGTCGTCATTGTCGTCACTGTCCTCCTCATCGCTATCGCTCGAGGAGGAGCTTTCATCATCGGTCGAGCTCTTCGGGCAACACCCTAAGTGAGTACCCGAGTGTCCGAAGACTTTGACGGAGAGCGGGGTAGCCTCCATTAACATAAAATGGAGGACTTGCCCAGCCGCCAAACTATGGGCACGAGCAAAAGTCTTCCAACCACGCCGAAGAAGCAAGACATGAGGACCGGGGACCTCCATGTCCGCCCGCATGCTGCCATTACAACCACCCCTCATATGCAGCCTTAGCCCCGGTGGCTGCTCAACCTCCATCACTCTTGCACATGGAGTGAGGAGCCGGAGACGGCTGCGCGGAGGCCCTCGCAGCTTGACGATGAACTCCAACGGCTGATTTCCAACGTGGCCTTTGTTCGGGCCCTGAACGGCCGAAGGAGGTGCGATCAATACACCGCCCCGTCCTCCTTGACCCCGAGCGCCACAGCGACCACGCCCACGTCCTCTCCCGACTCCCCTCATAGTGGGCTCCGCCTCCGCATCCCCAATGAGAGGAGGGAGGTGCTGTCGAGCAGAAGCCCTCGTCGCCACTACTGGAGTACCACTGCGTCCTCTTCCACTCACCATGATGAATAAACGACACCAGAAGAAATAAGGAGGAGATAGGTGTGAGCCTGCGCCCCCGCCCACGTCCCCTTTTATAAGGAAAACGAAGCCGAGGACTGGCTCCTCACTCAGGGGAAACAACAGCCCCGCTCCGCCAATCTGGCTCCCTCCCATGCTGCTAACGGCTCATGGAATTGAGGCCAACCCCTTGTGCCAATCCATGGCGTCTGGGTTTCTGACATGGCACGCATTTCCGTGCTCTCCGTGTCCGCCACCAACCTAGCGCAACGCATGCAGCACACGTGGAAGAAATGCCAGAAGTAGGGAAGCTAGTGGAATGGCAGTTACCATCCCCTGAGCGTGAGACGTGGGTAGCCCATGGATCATGGCTCACTAACTCCCCCATGACGTCTTACACGACGCACGAAAGAACTGGAAATTGAATCAAGCACAGGTTAATGAAGAAGCAAAGAAGATCTCAAAGGATGAGCTACCGCAACCCCCTCGCCTGTGTACTAGACAGGGCCTACCCCGACGACGCTCTGCGGCGTGTTCAAGCAGGCCTGGGGGCACCTGTTGGTGCAAAAAAACCTAGGCGTGTGTTGCCCGGACTGTACACAGGCTTAAGAGCAACCTTGCAGCATCTAAGGCCAGGCCGAGCAGAAGAGATAGCTCTTTGAGAAATCAAAGGGCGGATCAAGAAGACAAAGACGAGACAAAGGAACAAGATATCACTAAGGAAAAACCTCTCTTGCCGGGCAGGCAAGCCTGACGGGGTCGAGGTTACCCCAAAGACAAGTCTCAAGACTTCCCCGACAGGTTTCCTGGGGATGCCAAGGGCAGATTACCCGCCAAGGCTCTACCGCTCCACCTCACAGTAACACAAGTCACCTATTGGTGCGGTGTCGAGTCCCAGGTGATTAAGTGGGTGTTATTTGGCACGTCACAGCCATTTCCGAGGAAGATCGCCCCTAAATGACACTTCTCCAGGAGACATGTCACGCAGACAGGCGAGAAGGTGGCTGAATAGCACGGCAAGGCTTGCTGGGCTACGCCCATGATGTGACACTAAGTGGTACATTTAATGCACCTTGTCTTGTCTCCAGAGTTAGGTATGATAACACTGTTTGCTATCCAATCAGTATGTAATGACTGATTTGCCATTCTAGTGATCCCTTGACCTATAAAAGGAGGGCCATTGCGACCTTAGAAAGGATTCAGACCCCTATACGCTCGTATGCGCGTAGCTGCTCTCGTCCCAAGGCGACCTTGTCGGGCTAGAACGTTGCATCTCCACCATGGTCCTTTCATCAATCCACCAAAGCAGGAGTAGGGTTTTACGCCTTGCGGTGGCCCGAACCTGGGTAAAAACTGCTCGTGTCATCACTGTCATGCTGCTCTACGCTCTCTGCTCTTAGTACAATGCGCTCTTCCCCCTTGCTGAACCACAAGGGGCCGATGGTCCCATAGGTTGATGTGTTATACCACGACATTGTTCTAACTGAGTTTGAACCGTAGAGGCATGTTTTCCTACACCTCTAACATCATTAGTGATTCTAAATAACAAGTCACTCAAGCAAGCAATCATATCAGAGTTGTATTTCAATTGTTTCATAACATTGGCATTGAAGTGATCTTGTTTTATGATGTACCTATCAAATTCATATTGGCATTGACTAGGATGTTTGTTATAAGGGATGTCACTTTCATCAAACTTCATAAAAGAATTAACCTCTACCATCGGTGGTGGTGGCGTATTAAGTCCATGTATTTCTTCAATAGGAGGTAAATTCTTGGCATCTTCAACTTTAATACCCTATTCCTTCATACATTTCACTGCCTTTTGCATATCTTCGGGACTGAGAAATAAGATACCCCTCTTCTTTGGAGTGGGTTTAGGCCGTGGTTCAAGAAGAGTCCAATCATCATAATTCTTGATATATTATTCAATAACTCCTCAGCTTCTTCAACAGTTCGTTCCCAAAGAACACAACCAGTAGAACTATCCAAGAAGTCCCTAGAAGCATCGGTTAGTCCATTATAGAAGATATCAAGTATTCATATTTCTTAAGAGGATGATCGGGCAAAGGATTAAGCAATTGGAGAAGCCTCGCCAAGCTTGTGGGAGACTCTCTTCTTCAATTTGGACGAAGTTTGATATTTCATGTAAGGCAGCTTGCTTCTTATGAGCCGAAAAATATTTTTCAAAGAAGTAGTAAATCATATCCTGGGGACTAGGCACACAACCAGGAGCAAGAGTATTGTACCATATCTTGGGATCACCCTATAATGAGAACGGAAATAATTTGAGAATATAGTAATAGCAAATTTTCTCATCATGAGCAAATAGGGTGGCTATATCATTTAATTTAGTAAGATGTGCCAGAACAGTTTCAGTTTCATAGCCATGGAAAGGATCAGATTCAACCAAAGTAATTAAATCTGGGTCGATAGAGAATTCATAATCCTTATCAGTAACAAAGATAGGTGAAGTAGCAAACTTAGGGTCACATTTCATTCTAGCATCCAAAGATTTTTCTTTCAGTTTGCGTAATAATTTCTTAAGATCATCTCTATCATTGCAAGCAAGAAAGTCTCTAGCTATCTCCTCATCCATAACATAACCTTTAGTTATCTTAGGCATTTCAAATCTAGGAGAGCTAGGTCTAATAGGTGTTTCAAGATTTTCAGTTTCAAGTACTTCATCAGTTTCAACATTCTCAATATCTTTAGCTCTAGCAAGTTGTTCATCAAGACATTCACCTAGTGGCACATTATCATCAAGCAAGGTACTAGCATCACCATTAGCATCATTCATAGTAGAAGTAGCATCATCAATAACTTGCGACATATCAGGATTAATAGCATGTGGTGGTGTTGCAAGTCTACTCAAAATAGAAGGTGAATCAAGTGTAGAGTGTGATGGCAAATCCTTACCTCCCCTCGTCTTAGAGGGAACGATCTTGGTTTTTTTATCCTTCATATTCTTCATAGTGATAAATAAATAATAATCCCAAGTGACTCAACAAATATAGCTATGCTCCCCGGCAACGGTGTCGGAAAAAGGTCTTGATAACCCACAAGTATAGGTGATTGCAACCGTTTTTGAGGGTAGAGTATTCAACCCAAATTTATAGATTCGACATAAGGGGAGCCAAAGAATATTTGCAAGTACTAGCAGTTGAGTTGTCAATTAAACCACACCTGGAGATTAAATATCTAGAGTAAAGTGATCAGTAGCATAGTAGTATGATAATTTTGATAGCAGTGGTAACGGTAACAGTAGTAACAGTTTTGTAGCAGTTGTAATAGTAGCAATAGCAATAGTAACTTAGCAAGAGCAATATGTGAAAAACTCGTAGGCATTGGATCGGTGGATACATTGGATGATATTCATCATATAATAGTCATAACCTAGGGCGATACAAAACTAGCTCCAGTTCATAAATATAATGTAGGCATGTATTCCATAAATAGTCATACATGCTTATGGAAAGAACTTGTATGACATCTTTTGTACTACCATCCCATGGTAGCGGGGTCCATAAGGAAACTAAGGGATATAAAGGCCTCCTTTTAATAGAGAACCGGCACAAAGCATTAACACATGGTGAATGCATGAACTCCTCAACTACGGTCATCACCGGAAAGTATCCCAATTACTGTCACACTGGGTTTACGGATCATAACATGTATAGGTGAATATGACTTGCAAGATCGTATCTAGAACATAGATATAATGGTGAAAACATAAACGGTTCAGATCTGAAATCATGCCACTCGGACCCTAGTGACAAGCATTAAGCATAGCAAAGTCATAACAACATCAATCTCAGAACATAGTGGATACTAGGGATCAAGCCCTAGAAAAACTAACTTGATTACATGATGAATCTGATCCAACTCCTCACCGACCAGCGAGCCTACGAAGGAATTACTCACTCCCGGTGGGGAACATCATGGAATTGGTGATGAAGGAGGGTTGGTGATGACAAAGACCGAAGGTTCCCCTCTCCGGAGCCCCAAATGGGCTCCAGATTTGGCCTCCCGATGAAGAACAGGAGGTGGCGGCGGCACTGTATCATGAAACGCGATGAAACTTCCTCTCTATTTTTTTCTCCAAAAATAGGTATTTATGGAGTTGGAATTAGGGTCAGCGGGGCCACCAGGTGTGCACAACCCACCAGGACGCGCCAGAGGGGGGCGCCCTGGTGTCTTGTGCCCAGCCAGGGAACCCCCTCCAATGGTTCTTGGCTCCAGTATTTTTTATTTATTCTAAAATAAATCTCCAGAAGGTTTCGTTCCAATCCAAGAACTTTTATTTCTGCACAAAAACAACACCATGGTAGTTCTGCTGAAAACAGCGTCAGTCCGGGTTAGTTTCATTCAAAACATGCAAATTAGAGTCCAAAACAAGAAAAAAGGTGTTAGGTAAAGTATATAAGACGGAGAAGTATCATGGATTATTTAAGCTTGCAGGTTTTCCCAAAGATGAAGTCAAGAAGAAGGTCTTCCCTTTATCTTTGAAGGGAAAGGCATTGACATGGTATAGGCTATGTGATGATATTGGGGCTTGGAATTGCAACCAATTGAAATTGGAATTTCATCAAAAGTTTTATCCTATGCATCTGGTTCATCATGATCGGAATGATATATAATTTTTAGCCTCATGAAGGAGAAAGTATTGCTCAAGCTTGGGGGAGGCTTAAGTCAATGTTATATTCATGCCCCAATCATAAGCTCTCAAGAGAAATTATTATTCAGAATTTTTATGCTCGGCTTTCTCGTAATGATCAATCCATGGTCGATACTTCTTGTACTGGTTCTTTTATGAAGAAGACTATTGAATTCCGATGGGATCTTTTGGAGAGAATTAAACGCAACTCCGAAGATTGGGAGCTCGACGAAGGTAAGGACTCAAGTATAAACCTTGAGGTTGATTGTGTTAAATCTTTTATGGATATCGATGCTTTTCGCGAATTTAGCACTAAATATGGACTTGACTCTGAGATAGTAGCTTCTTTTTGTGAATCTTTTGCTACTCATGTTGATCTCCATAATGAGAATTGGTTTCAATATCATCCTCCCATTGAGGTAAAAATAGTAGAACCCATTGAAGTTAGAGAAGAAACCACCACTTATAATGTTGATCCTATTATTCCTACCGCTTACATTGGGAAACCACCTTTTCCTGTTAGGATAAAAGACATGCTAAAGCTTCAACTATGGTTCGTAAGAATTATACTAGAACACCTACACCGCCTGAAAAAATTAAAGTTGAACCTAATGTTGCTATGGTAAAAGATCTCTTGAGCGAAAATATTGATGTGCATGTTATTTATTTCTATGATGAAGCTACTAGGCTAAACCCGATGAAAAAGATAAACATAGACCTGTGGTTGGCATGCCTATTGTCTCTGTTAAAATAGGAGATTATTGTTATCATGTCTTATGTGATTTGGGTGCTAGTGTGAGTGCTATCCCGTTTACTTTATACCAAGGAATTATGAATGATATAGCACCCACTGAAATAGAAGATATTGATGTTACTATTAAGGTTGCTAATAGAGATACTATCACGCCACTTGGGATTGTTAGAGATGTTGAAGTCTTGTGTGGGAAAATAAAATACCCTACTAATTTTCTAGTTCTTGGTTCCCCACAAGATGATTTTTGTCCCATTATATTTGGTAGGCCTTTCTTGAATACGGTGAATGCTAAGATTGATTGCACTAAAGAAACGGTCAGTGTTCATTTTGGTGATGTGTCTCATGAGTTTAATTTCTCCAAATTTCGTAGACAACCTTGTGATAAAGAATCAGGTAGTAAAGATGAAATTATTCATCTTGTTTCTATTGTTGTGCCTCCTACTGACCATTTAGAATAATATTTGCTAGACCATGAAAATGATATGCATATGAATGAAAGAAATGAAATATATGAGATATTGTTTAAAAAATGGCTATCTTGAAACATAATTCTCCTGTTGAGACTCTTGGAAATCCTCTTCCGCCCAAGAGCTATCCTGTTTTCAATCTTAAACAATTACCTAATACTCTGAAATATGCTTATCTCGGTGAAAAGAAGATATATCATGTTATTATTAATGCTAACCTTTCAGAGCATGAAGAAAAGAGATTATTGAAAACTCTGAGGAAGCACCATGCTACCATTGGTTATACTCTTGATGATCTTAAGGGCATTAGTCCCACTCTATGTCAGCATAAAATTAATATAGAACCTGATGCCAAACTAGCGACGGTTAAATCCAAAAATGAAAGAAGTGGTAAAAATGAAATATTACAGCTTCTGGAAGTAGGTATAATTTATCCTATTGATAATAGTAGATGGGTAAGTCATGTTCATTGTGTCCCAAAAAAGGGAGGTATTACTGTTGTTCCTAATGATAAAAATGAATTGATTCCACAAAGAATTATCACGGGTTATAGAATGGGAATTGATTTTAGAAAATTAAACAAAGCTACTAGGAAATATTATTATCCTTTATCTTTAGAAATACTATCAAAACATACACATTTCTGCTTTCTAGATGGATACTCTAGTTTTTCCCAAATACCTGTGTCACAAGAGGATCAAGAAAAAACTACTTTTACATGCCCCTTTGGTACTTTTGCTTATAGACGTATGCCGTTTGGTTTATGCAATGCACCTGCTACCTTTCAAAGATGTATGACTGCTATATTCTCTAACTTTTGTGAAAAGACTGTTGAGTTTCTCATGGATGATTTTTCCGTTTACGGAACTTTTTTTGATGATTGCTTAGGCAACCTTGATCGAGTTTTGCAGAGATGTGAAAAAACTAATCTTCTCTTGAATTGGGAGAAGTGCCACTTTATGGTTAATGAAGGTATTGTCTTGGGGCATAAAATCTCCGAAAGAGGTATTGAAGTTGATAAAGCTAAAGTTGATGCAATGAAAAAATATCGTGTCCTAAAGATGTCAAAGGTATAAGAAGTTTCCTTGGTCATGCTGGTCTCTATAGGAGGTTTATTAAAGACTTCTCTAAAATTTCTAGGCCTCTCACTTATCTTTTACAAAAAGATGTTCCATTTATTTTTGATGATGATTGCATAGAAGCCTTTGAAATACTTAATAAAGCCTTAATTTCTGCACTTATTATTCAACCACCTGATTGGAACCTACCCTTTGAAATTATGTGTGATGCTAGTGATTATGTTGTCGGTGTTGTTCTAGGACAAAGAGTTGGTAAGAATTTAAATGTTATCCATTATGCTAGTAAAACTCTAGACAATGCTCAAACAAATTATGCTACTACTACGGAATTTTTAGCAGTTGTGTTTGCTTGTGATAAGTTCAGATCTTATATTGTCGATTCTAAAGTAATTATTCACACTGATCATGCTGCTATTAAATACCTTATGGAAAATAAAGATGCTAAACCTAGACTTATTAGGTGGGTTCTCTTGCTACAAGAATTTGATTTACATATTACTGATAGGAAAGGAGCTGAGAACCCCGTAGCAGATAACTTGTCTAGGTTAGAGAATATTCTTGATGACTCACTACCTATTGATGATAGCTTTCCCGATGAACAATTAGCTGTCATAAATACTTCTTGTAGTACTCCTTGGTATGGAGACTATGCCAATTATATTGTTGCTAAATTCATACCACCTAGTTTTACGTACCAACAAAAGAAAAGGTTTTTCTATGGTTTAAGACATTACGTCTAGGATGACCCACACATTTATAAAGAAGGAGTAGATGGTGTTATTAGACGCTGTGTACCTGAGCATGAACAAGAACGAATCCTACGCAAGTGTCACTCCGAAGCTTACGGAGGACACCAAGCTGGAGATAGAACCGCACACAAGGTATTACAATCTGGTTTTTATTGGCCTACTCTTTTCAAAGATGCCCATAAGTTTGTCTTGTCTTGTGATGAATGTCAAAGAATTGGTAACATTAGTAGACATCATGAAATGCCTATGAATTATTCACTTGTTGTTGAACCATTTGATGTTTGGGGATTTGATTATATCAGACCTTCTCCTTCCTCTAATTGGTATACTCATATTTTAGTTGTAATTGGTTATGTTACTAAGTGGGTAGAGGCTATTCCAACTAGTAGTGTTGATCATAACACCTCTATTAAAATGCTTAAAGAATTTATTTTCCCGAGGTTTGGAGTCGCTAGATATTTAATGATTGATGGTGGTTCACACTTTATTCATGGTGCTTTCCATAAATTGCTTGCTAAGTATGATGTTAATCATAGAATTGCATCTCCATATCACCCTCAGTCTAGTGGTCAAGTAGAATTAAGTAATAGATAAATAAAATTGATCTTGCAAAAGACCATTAATAGATCTAGGAAGAATAGATCTAAGAAACTTGATGATGCATTATGGGCCTATAGAACTGCTTATAAAAACCCCATGGGTATGTTTCCATATAAAATGGTTTATAGAAAAGCATGTCACTTACCTCTTGAATTAGAAAATTAAGGTTATTGGGCAATTGAAGAGCTCAACTATGATTTTAAACTTGCCGATTAAAAGAGGTTATTTGACATTAGCTCACTTGATGAATGGAGAACCCAAGCCTATGAAAATGCCAACTTGTTTAAAGAAAAGGTTAAAAGATGGCATGACAAAAGAATACAAAAGCGACAATTTAATGTAGGTAACCATGTCTTGCTATACAATTCTCGTTTAAGATTTTTTGCAGGGAAACTTCTCTCTAAATGGGAAGGTCCTTACATTATCGAGGAAGTTTATCGCTCCGGCGCCATCAAGATCAACAATGTTGAAGGCAGTAACCCGAAGGTGGTTAATGGGCAAAGAATCAAACATTATATCTTAGGTACGCTCATAAATGTTGAAACCAATATTATTCATACCATAACACAAGAGGTACATAAAAGAAACCTTCTAGGGCGCTCCAGAACCCTGAAAAGGAATAGGTATGTGATACGGTAAGTAAACCGGCTCCAAAAGTTTTCCAATAGCAATTTTAATCCGTTTTGAAATATTTAAAAAATTAGGAAATTAAGTAGTCCGAATAGTGCATGAGGAGGCAACAAGCCTTGGGGGCACGCCCTACCCCTGGGCGCGCCTCCCAAGCTTGTGGCCACCTCGTGTGCCCTCTGGACTTTGTTTTCTCCTAGATTACTTGTTTTGCACGGTAAAAAAATCATTATATAATCTCTTGGAGGTTTTGACCACGATATTATCCCTATTCTTGTTTCTAGTTGTTTTCTGTCAGAGTTTTCAAGGCCAGGCATCATGTCTTCTTCCTCCAACAATGCGGAAGTCGATGCTTGGTTGATGCAGATGGAACTCGGGAGGGAGGATTCTGAGGATGTCATGATGGAGGAAGATGAAGGAGATTCGCTTGAGGTCCACTCTCCGTCTTCGGAGAGAAGTACTCTAGCCGGCATCTCTACTATTCCAGATCTCCATCGAGCAATAGGAACTACAAGCAGCCATGAAGGCCAAGAGATACGAGAAGGGCTTCCCTCTAGGAGGCCCTTACGCAGGTTACATCGGAACAATTTTGATAATTTGGTTCATAACTACGGAGTGGAGAATACTTCTCGTGCACATATTCCCTCCAATTGGGATATATCCCGTCCAAGTGAAAGTAATGCAGGGAAAGGTTCTTGGTGGCCTGAAAATAAGCATATGTTGGGGGACGTTTAGAAGAATGCAATTATACTCCAACATGTGCTCCAAGAATTGCAGGATCTGAAGGGTACCTTAATGAAGCTGACAAATACATCATCAACTTCATCACTACCACCTCTGAAGAAGGAGATTTGAGTACATGGGTATGGGCACTCCCCTTAGCTTGTGCCAATCTTGGGGGAGGTGCCCCGGTATCGTATCACCATCACATCTTTACCTTTATCGTTTATCTTAGTTTGATCCTTTTGGTTATATCTTGATCTAGTAGAATAAAAGTTTTAGTATGATCTAGTCTTTGGGTTTTGCTTTTTGTTCTATCTATGTAATCAAGTGTGAGAGTTATATAATAAAGATTAGTTTTGAGTTGAGGGCTTTGCTTTCTTGCTTTGATCTTGGAAAAGTAATAGAATAAAAGAAATAAAAGATTATATAATAATCTTATGGAGAGTGATGACTTCACATATAAGAAGTATGTCGCATCAAATTTGTTGAGAGTTGACAAACATAGTTTTGGTCATCGTTGCAATTAATAGGAAGTAATAAAGAAAGAGAGGTCTCACATATAAATACACTATCTTGGACATCTTTTGTGATTGTGAGCACTCATTAAAATATTATATGCTAAAAGGTTGAGGTTGGATAAGGAAGACAACATAATAAGTTATGTTTTCTTATATCCGAATAGAAGTTATATTGTCATGGATCCTCCAACATGTTGAGCTTGCTTCTGATCCTATGCTAGCCAAGTCTTCTGACCAAGTAGAGATACTACTTGTGCATCCAAAACCCTTCAACCCAGTTGCCATGAGAGTCCACTATATCTACCTATGGATTGAGTAAGATCCTTCAACTAAGTTGTCATCGGTGCAAGCAATAAAAATTGCTCTCTAGATATGTGTGATCTTTTAGTGTGAGGAAAATAAGATTTACACAAACTTGTGATATGGAAGAAATAAAAGTGATGGACTGCATAATAAAGTTCTTTATCACAAGCAGCAATATAAAGTGACGTTCTTTTGCATCCAACCATAAAAGCGCATGAAAACCTCTACTCCCCTCTGCGAAGGGCTTATCTTTTACTTTCACCTTCTACCTATATACAAGGTCATGGTGATCTTCACCCTTCTTTTTATATTTCTCTTTCTGGCAAGCACTATATGTTGGGGGCGATCCATATATAGCTTGCCACAGAACTAGTTAAGGCTTGCTAAACATGTAAAGGTTTAAAAGTAAGTAAAAAATATGAAATAAATATGGGAGCCTCACTCTAATATAATAAGATGATCCAGTGGTGTGATTGTGAAAACATGCATTTATGTGTCCTCAGTGAAACAAACAAGCATTTCAGCTCACTGCAGGAACAATATATATTGAAACATTTGTTCTTTTTGTCCAGGACACATGCAGTCATATTTTTTTAATCCCTATGTTGGATCATGTTATATTATACGTGTGTTGGTTCAGTATTTTTTTCATGATTTTTAAGAACTTTTACACCGTCGAAAACCTTAACTAGTTCTGTGGCAAGCTATTGGAGAAAATCCTACTCATATATATATATATATATATATATCCACTCAGATGTAGGTGATCATAAATTATTATTGTTGACATTACCCTTCAGGTAAATGGTTGGGAGGCGAAACTATAAGCCCATATCTTCCTATGTGTTTGATTGAAGCTTTGATCTCATAAGTATCATCTGAGTGTTAGCAATTTTGAAAGATTAAATGATGGTTGAGTATGTGAACTTGCTACATAAAAGCTCTTACATTGACTCTTTTCGATATTATGATAAATTACAATTGTTTCAATGACTGAGATCATAGTTTGTTAGTTTTCAATAAAGTTCTTTGGCCTATACTTTACTTTGTGAATGAATTATCGCTTTGGCATAAGAAGTTATATGACAATATATTCTGCTTTAAAAAGATGATCATGATGCCTTCATGTTCGTATTTTATTTTATCGACACCTCTATCTCTAAACATGTGGACATGATTATCGATTTTGGCTTTCGCTTGAGAACAAGCGAGGTCTAAGCTTGGGGGAGTTGATACGTCCATTTTGCATCATGCTTTTATGTTGATATTTATTGCATTATGGGCTGCTATTTCACATTATGGTACAATACTTATGCCTTTCTCTCTTATTTTACAAGATTTACATGAAGAGGGAGAATGCCGACCGTTGGAATTCTGGACCGGAAAGGAGCAAATCTGAGATACCTATTCTGCAAAACTCTAAATGTCCTAAAACTTCACGGAGAAATATTTTGGAATATATAAAAAATATTGGGTGAAGAAACAACAAAAGGGGGCCCACCAGGTGGCCACAAGCCTGGGGGGCGCGCCCCAGGGCTTGTGGCCTCCCTGGCCATCATCTGGTGCCCATCTTCTGCTATATGGAGGGTTTTGACATAGAAAAAAATATCAAAAGGAAGCTTTCAGGACGAAGTGCCGCCATCTCGAGGCGGAACCTGGGCAGAAGCAATCTAGGGCTCAGACGGAGCTATTCTTCCGGGGAAACTTCCGTACGGAAGGGGGAAATCGAAGCCATCGTCATCACCAACTATCCTCTCATCAAGGGAGGGTCAATCTTCATCAACATCTTCACCAGCACCATCTCCTCTCAAACCCTAGTTCATCTCTTGTACTCAGTCTTTGTCTCAAAACCTTAGATTGGTACCTGTGGGTTGCTAGTAGTGTTGATTACTCTTTATAGTTGATGCTAGTTGGTTTATTTGGTGGAAGATCATATGTTCAGACCCTTAATTATATTCAATACCCCTCTGATCTTGAACATGAACATGCTTTGTGATTAGTTATGTTTGTTCCTAGGGGCATGGGAGAAGTCTTGTTACAAGTAATCATGCGAATTTGGTATTCGTTCGATATTTTGATGAGATGTATGTTGTCTTTCCTCTAGTGGTGTTATGTGAACGTCGACTACATGATACTTCACCATGATTTGGGCCTAGGGAAAGGCTTTGGGAAGTAATAAGTAGATGATGGGTTGCTAGAGTGATAGAAGCTTAAACCCTAGTTTATGTGTTGCTTCGTAAGGGGCTGATTTGGATCCACATGTTTCATGCTATGGTTAGATTTATCTTAATTCTTCTTTTGTAGTTGCGGATGCTTGCGAGAGGGGTTAATCATAAGTGGGAGGCTTGTCCAAGTAAGGACAGCACCCAAGCACCGGTCCACCCACATATCAAATTATCAAAGTAACGAAGGTGAATCATATCAGCATGATGAAAACTAACTTGACAGTAATTCTCATGTGTCCTCGGGAGCACTTTGCTTTATATAAGAGTTCGTCCAGGATTATCCTTTGCTACCAAAAGGATTGGGACACCTTGCTGCACTTTTGCTACACTTATTACTTACTACCCGTTCCGAATTATCTTACTACCAAACTATCTATTACCAATAGTTTCAGTGCCTGCAGAAAATACCTTGCTGAAAACCGCTTTGTCATTTCCTTCTGCTCCTCGTTGGGTTCGACACTCTTAGTTATCGAAACTACGATTGATCCCCTATACTTGTGGGTCATCAGTGGCGAAGGAATGGTCGGGATGGTTACACGGGGAAAGGGGGGACACCGGTTTCGGCTTGACGCACAGAAGCAATGGCGACGCAGGCTCCACCTTAGCGTGGTGGCCAGGCGAGGACGGCGCTGGACCACAGTACCTAAGCGACCACTCGATCAGGATCTCCATTTCCGCCTGGTAATCCTCATCCATTGCCGCCACATCTGCTAGGAGGCGTGACTGTTGCGGCTCTTGCTCCTCCTCATTACCAGAGGAAACAGCGATATCCTCCTTCCCAAAGGAGTCGGTCCTTGTGAAGGTCGATGGCCCTGGAGAGCAACGTCACAGTAAGTCTCAAACATAACTATAGTTTTTGATTATTTGATGCTATATGCATATCACTTTGGCATAGCTTTGACACCAATTTATATTTACTTTTACGGACTGAATTATTAATTCAATGCCCGTTATCAGTTGCTGTTTTAGGACTTTTTGGAAAAATAAAATTTATCAAAAATCCAAAAAATACTAGCAAAATTTTTAAGTCCAAAAGGTTCCGGAGGTTACCGAGATAGGTCAGAGGGCTGCATGTGGCCCCCATAGGCCCTAGGGGTGGGCCTGGGCCTGCCGCGTGGCCCCTGCGTCTTGGTTCCATCGCCTCCCAGTTCTCATGCCTCGACATTCTCATTATTTTACACGACTTTCGTTGTACGGTTCTGTTTCTTGTGATGGTTTTACACTTGGAGTGGTTTCTCTATGTTCTCACTGATCATCGTCAACCTTGCCATAAGGACGCCATGTCATGCCCGCCGCTGCCACCTGTGTCTTTCCTCTCGGCCTGCTCGCCCCGCGGCCTAGTACACTAACGCCGCAATCACGCGCACACTGCATTTCTCCTCCCCAACCTCTACCTCGACGCCCTCCTCGCAGACTTCCCCTGTGGCGACAACACGCAACTAGCTCGACGCACCGCTGACAGGATGCTCACCTGCGACTGCGTGCTCATCACGTTGGACACGGTGCCGCAGCCACCATGTACCGCAGTCGCCGAGACGCTCGAGGATAACTCTGCGTGTCATGTGTAATTGTTAACTCTTAATCATGTTCAGTGTATGCAACCAAACACCGTACAGTGCATGAACCCAGCTAAGTGGACCCACCAAACACCGCAAAAAAATTGCTTCCCTGATACAGCCATCCTATATGCAGCCTATCAAACAACATGGAGAACATGATTTTTACCCTGCATAAAGTCAGCCAGACCTAACTGGGCCAGATGCAAGGAGGCAAAAAACGGTGCATATAACCAAACACGCTCCATATCAATCACTCGGTGTGAGCTATAAATCATGAATTGCTACCGAGTCAGACTCCAGAAAAAATTTAGCTTTTCGATGACATTGTTACAAAGGTACAGAAATGAACCTTACACTACAAGTGTGATGATTTCCAGTAGAACCTCTATGGGATGTTGTCTTTTATCCTTTTTTTGCAAACAGAAATCAGAACTATGTATGAAAGTGGACACAATGAGTAGTCCATTTGAAGAAGAAAAATTGTAATGAACGATATAGTGTGTTAACATGGCGCTCTAGCTTAAATTAACTTCTTTTGTCCTTGTTATCCTTTGAAGCCTTTGGGTTATCATCATTAGATGATAAGGGGATTCTGTTGATCACAAATACTAACGCAGCACCAATCAAAGCACCCGAGACATGGGCAATGTTGTTTACTTGAAGTGCTGCGCCTGTTATGGTAGTTGCACGTGCAGCTTCCATGACCTGTAAGAGCAAAACAGGGCTTAATCAAGAAAGTCTGCCTGGTATACCAAAAAAAGCCAGCCCAGTACACCTAGCTCCCACTTGCGCAGGGTCCTACTACTTTTCCGGGACTCAAACCCGTGACCTCACGGTCACAGGGGAACAACTTTACTGCTGCGCCAAGACTCCCCTTTGGTATAGAAATTAGCAAAATACTCCCTCCAAATCAAAATATAAGATGTTTTTGTAGGCTAGTTTAGCCAACAAAAACGTCTTATATTTTGGAACAGAGATAGTAGTAAATAAATACGTAAACATCAAACGCCTGTTTAGAATTCACGAAGTCTGCAGGAATCAGTTCATCTGCATATGAACTTATAATCGATCATTCCTGTAGTCCCTACTGTCAAATATCCTAGCATTTCATTATCTAGAAATATATCCGAGTATTTTTAGTCATGATGGGTGAGAAAACATGGCAATCCTTTTTTTAAGAGAACATCAATCCTGGATGGTTTGTCCTATAAACTAGTGATTTGTGACATTGTGAATGTATGATGAATTTTAAGGATTGTAATTTTGTGATAGCTGATGACGCTGTCTCTTTTTTCAGTAAAAATCCAAGGTCAATATGGAAATTCTTTCAGAGGTTTTCCCTTGAAGGGAAATGGAACTATGAATATTTAGGGAGTAATACAATGAATAGGCGGCAGTGAACAACCCCACCTGCAGATGTATTTATTTCATCGCTGTAACTAAGATATGTTCAACAAATAAATGTCGAGTCAGGCAACAACAAATAGAGGATTCCCTGCAAGATAGTGTAGTATTTACCTTGTCAACAACAAATTGACCAAGGATAAGGACCTCAAGAATCTTTCTCCAGTCCCAGGACATCTGTTGCAATAAAGGAGCAACACAAAGATTGGAAATAATTATATGAGATTACTGCTTATCGAGGGAAATACTCTGAAACAGGTCAAGATTAGGCATAATCACCTTTACTAGTACACTAATTGTGAAAAGGCCAAAAACAGCCCCAGATGCTCCAAGCGACACAGACGACGTTGGAAGAACTAACCATGAAATCAAGTTTGCTCCAGCACCGGTCAAAATATAAGACATCCACAGTGCAAAGTTACCTTCCTCCTCTTCCACAAGCTTTCCTGTATATTTAGATGATAACTAGGCATCCTTTAACAAAACTACAAGCATCAAGCAAAGCATTGCTTCAGGTACCAAACTCACCAAAAATGTACACAAAGAACAGATTGCTTGAAAGGTGATTCCTGTAATGGATTACAGATAACTGAATGAGTGAAAATTATACATTGCCCCGAAAGAATGTTAAACACTTACAGTTAACTGATACTCCCTCCGTTCCAAAATAGGTGACCCAACTTTGTACTAAAGTTAGTATAAAGTTTAGTCATCTATTTTGGAACGGAGGGAGTATATCAGTACAATAGTTTGTTAGTTACTATTTGTTTGCATTTACAGAGGGAACTAAAATGGAAAGAAACATACGTAGAAAAATATATATAAATGCAATCCGCAACAACTTAATCTGACCAGTTCGCATGGCAAAACGTTGACGTCACAAACTCATACCAAGACGGGAATGCATGGTACAGGTAGAGTGCCTTTATCTGCCGGATCTGAAATGCAATGCAAAGGTAACAAAAATCAACAAATAAAAATGTGTCCTCAGTTTTCATCCAACTAGTAATATATCCTCACATAGTAATATAAATAGTAGACACGTGTTCATAATGTTTGGGATATAAATTCGTAATTTGAGGATATGAATAAAAAATTATGATCACAAGTTCACATCATTGTCTGTGCCATTGTTCATTTCTTCAGGGTGTTCTTGCAATTGAACAGCCATAGTACTTATGGCCAATTTAATTGAAATACATAATTCAACAACTCGTACACTACATCTCCCATAACTCTGGTTTATGCAGATGTTCTACTATACTAGCATAGAACGCCAGTTCTCGAGGGCCTGCATGGATTTTTGCACATTGAAATAGCCAAAAGATTGCAATGGTACCTGTAACAAGTGGTCTGCAACATAGAGTCCAAAATTAAGCAGCAAGATCCAGAATATGGCATTGGCACGACCACCCTGCTGCTTCTTGTCCTTGGCGAGCTCCAATTCGGACACCAAATCTGATCACATGTCCAAAGACAAAAGAAAAAGAAAAAAAAACACTCAGAGAACAATTCACACAGCTGCAATCTGCTTACGTCTTAGGAGAAGGAAGAGGAGGAGGGCTCACCTGAGCGCCGCATTCCGCAGCGGAGCAGATCGCGGGCGGGCGGCGGCGACTCCCGCCACTAATCGGCGTGTGATGGAGATGGAGGAGACATGGCGCCGGGGCAGGGAGGGGGCAGGGGAAGGGAGTGGCTTCGAGAACGTCCCCGAAGGCGCGGGTAGGAGAAGCAGCAGCTGCTGCGCCATGGCTCGTTTCTTCCCCAACTCTGTTTTCCCCCCTTTTCTTAGCCCGCTGTGTGGGTTTTTTCGAGATGAGGGACTTATTAGCAAAGAGGGTTCCGGTGCCAGCGAAGATTATTCAGCAAAGCTGTTCTGTTCCATCCTTGCGATGGAGGTCAGGAATGTAGGAACATACCGCTTTTTTCTCGTGGAAACATTCTGTCCTATTTGGAGACAAAAAAAAACATTCTGTCCTTTTTTTTGACAAACTTTCGTCCCATTCCTCAAACATCATAACAGTAAAACGCAGATGGACACCGCTGCCGGCAGGAATTGCTTGTGGGAGGAGTAAGGAAGGAAACGTCTTGTAACTACCGCGCTGATGGGTATGAAGGCGGACACGGCCCCCGGCCCGGACGGGTGGCCGGTGGCAATGTTTAAACGTTTTTGGCCCTTTCTTAGGGGTCCGATTTTTGAGATCTGCAACGAGTTTATGCGCGGGTCGGTAGATATTTCGCGCCTTAACTTTGGAGTGCTTTCGCTCATTCCAAAGGTCCAAGGGGCCGACGATATTAGGCAGTTCCGGCCCATTGCGCTCATCAATGTTCCGTTTAAATTTTGTGCCAAAGTGTGTGCGTCTAGGTTAGTTCCGATTGCTCATCGTGTGATCCATTGCAACCAATCGGCGTTCATCCGTGGCCGCAATATCCTCGAGGGCCCTCCGGCCCTTCAGGAGATTATACACGAACTCAAACGCTCTAAGGAACCGGCGGTGCTGTTAAAGTTAGACTTCGAAAAGGCATACGATCGGGTTAATTGGAATTTCCTCCGCCAGGTGCTTCTCAGCCGGGGGTTCTCCGCTGTTTGGGTGCACCGCGTCATGCAGTTGGTCTCGGGAGGACAAACTGCTATTTCGGTGAACGGAGAAGTAGGGCACTTCTTCCGGAACAAGCGAGGCCTCAGGCAAGGGGACCCGTTCTCTCCCCTCCTGTTCAACTTCGTAGTTGACGCGCTGTCCTCAATGTTGAGGAAAGCGGCGGAGGTTGGTCACATCAAAGGGTTTGTAGGACATCTCATTCCAGGGGGAGTGACCCACTTGCAGTATGCGGATGATACGCTACTGCTGTTCTGTCCGGACCTCCATAGCATTGCAGCGGTCAAGGCGATTCTTCTCAGTTTTGAGCTCATGTCGGGCCTCAAAATTAACTTCCACAAATGTGAGGTGCTCTCGATGGGGATCGAGGCCGAGGAGGGAAGGCGCATTGCGGATTTGCTCAACTGCAAAGTGGGCAAATTCCCGTTCACTTATCTGGGCCTCCCGGTAGACACCAAACGACCCACGATAGAGGATTGGGAGCCTCTATGCGCCAAAGTGAGGACTAGGGTCTGTCCTTGGCGGGGCAAATTTTTGTCGAAAGCGGCGAGGCTAGTGCTCACAAATTCCAGCCTGTCTTCTTTGCCTATGTTTGCCATGGGTCTGTTTCTGCTTGCAGAAGGGGTCCATGCCAAGTTTGACACGCCGCGAGCCAAGTTCTTTTGGGAAGGAACTAGCCCGCACCATAAATACCATATGGTTAAATGGGCCTGGGTGTGCCGGCCCAAGGACTTGGGCGGTCTTGGGATCACCAATTCCAGATGGCTTAACATCGCACTGATGTGCAAATGGATTTGGAAAATCACTCAGGGGGCCTCTGGGTTGTGGGTCGACCTCCTAAGGGCCAAATATTTTCCTAACGGGAATTTTTTTGAAGGAAAGGAAAGGGGCTCTCCGTTTTGGAATGATCTTCAGCTGATCAAACCAGCTTTTGCCATGGGGGCAAAATTTGCGGTTGGAAATGGCAGTTCCGTGCGTTTCTGGACTGACCTGTGGATAGGTACCCAACCCCTTTGGATCGAATTCCGGGAGTTGTACGATATTACCGTTGACACCGCGTTAACGGTGGCGGTTGCACTTGCCGCGACACCACCTGAGATTCAGTTCAAGCGGGAACTCAACGGACCCGAGCAGGCAAGCCTCGCGGCTTTGCTGCAATTAATCGAACCGGTGGGTCTGTCGGATCAACCTGACACGGTGAGTTGGGCGCTCACTAACTCGGGGAAATTCTCGGTGAACTCCTTATACCGCAAGTTGTGTCGAGGGCCGACACAGCCTGTGATTGCAGGTTTGTGGAAAGCGAGGATGCCTTTGAAGATCAAACTTTTCATATGGCAACTGTGTCGCGATAGGCTTCCCACTTCCTTGAACGTAGCCAAACGTAATGGGCCGGCCACGGGTCCGTGTGCGTTATGCGGGGAACCGGAGGATGCCAATCATGTATTTTTCCGATGCCCTTTAGCAAGGTTTGCGTGGAGTGCCGTCCGGACCGCGGCAGGTGTCCTTTGGGACCCGCGCTTGGCGACTGAGCTTTTCAACCTTCTTGAGTGATTAAGGGCCCAGCTTATCGGGTTATGTGGAGTTGTGTTGGGGCACTTCTCTGGGCCTTATGGCTAACTAGGAACAAGTTCACTATAGAAGGGTGCTTCCCAAATCATCCGGCTAATATCATCTTCAAATGCAACCTTCTATTGCAGCAGTGGAGTCCGTTGGGGAGGCGCAAGGATGCTGAGCTGATCAAGACCGCCCAACAACGACCGGTGCAAGTGTATGCGATGGCTAGGGAGTCATGACTTTGTTTCTTTTGTTGCTTGACGAGCCTGCGTGCTCTGTATGGGCTCTGCCATGTAATCTCGATTGGCGGCTTGTTTAGTTTCATTTGAACTTTGGTGCTAAAGCCGGCAGGGCTTTTGGTGATGTATTAAGACATGGTGTGGTACGCTGCCGTTGGGGCTTTATTAATTTAAAGCCGGACGCATCTGGCGTCTTCGTTCGAAAAAAAAACTACCCAACCGTAAGGGCAACTTCAATGGGACGATCCATTTTTTCCGCATGCGTCCGTTTGGGTCGGCACGGACAAAAATGAAGGCCCAATGCAGCGACCCAAACGCAAATCGTGTCCGCCTGGCATCCGCGCGGATTCATTTCCGGCCGAAAATTGCGCCTGGAATGCGTCGGCGCGGACGCGAAGCGTGTCTCCTCAGTGTCCGTCGCGTCCCCACCTGTAGGCCACCAACCACCATCGGTCGTCTTATTTATGACAACCACCGATAGCGGGCCCACTTGTTAGCCTCATGAAGTGTCCTTTTTTAAGCACGCGTGCGGCAGGGGGCCGGCCTCATCCACTTCTCCCGTCCACATCTGGCCCCGCACCCTTGCTTCCACACCGGCGACAGGAAACCCTAGGCCGCCATGGGCATCTTCGGCAACAATGGCAAGGGCAAGGGCAAGGGCACCCCCAGCGCCTCATCCTCCCGTGCTCCCCCTCCCCCTCCACCGTCGGCGCATTTCCGTCCTGAACACCGGTGCCTGCACATCCTGGTGCACCAAGCGCGGTGGCACTGGGAGTACAGGCAGCCCCTCCCCTACCCCGACGTGACGTTGCCGCACCATTGGCACTTGGATCCCCAGCGGATCCCGGTGTCGGCGGTTCCGCGAAGCCAACGGGCGCACGGCGACGAGGTGCGCCGGCGCCGCGCGCAGCTCGCGCCGGAGCAGCGTCGGCTGCCCAAGTACGTCGTCGACTCTCCAACTGGGAGGCTTGGTTCGCCCTCGAACACGAGGAGCAACGGCGCTCGGGTGCCGACGCCGTCCCACCGCCGTTCCCACCGCCGCCCCCGCAGGTACAGCCGGAGGACGAGGAGGCAGAGGCGGAGTACCAGGCCGCCCTCGAAGTGGCCCTGCAGCAGGCCCTGGAGACTAGCCGCCTCGAGGAGGACGCGCGATAGGATGGGCTGGAGAAAGCCCTCGCCTTGTCGGCGGTGGAGGACTCCGTCCACTCCCCGCTGTTCATGCCGCCACCATCGCCGCCCATCCAGCCCAAGCCGGAGCCGGAGCCGACGCGGAAGCGCTCCCTGCCTCCACCCATTTGGTCGGAGGAGGCCTACTCGTGTACGGGTCAATACCGCGAGTGGGTGAGCGTGCCCCCCGTCCACTTCGTCGCGACGCCAGAGCAGGAGGCCGCCCACCTCAAGTGCTGGAAGGCTCACTGGCTCCGCCAGGAGCAGGCCGACGGCGAGCAGCAGATGTGCTACGAGGCCATGCTCCAGCGCAATGCGGAGGCGCTTCGGTTCGAGGAGGAGGAGGAGGAGGAGCGCACGCGGCTAGCCGCAATGCCGCCGCCCTAGCAGGCGCAGGAGGAGGCTGCCCCGGCAGCTTACCAGGCGGCGTTCGGGTGGGCAGGTGAAAGGATCGAGATGGACCTAGAGGGGGGGTGAATAGATACAATTACAAATTTTAATTATTACTAAGCAATTTTAGGCAATAATGCATAATATGAGAGTGAGCCTAAAAATTGCAGGAGTAGTACTAAGTGCTAAGCAAGTAACAGGAGTATGAAAGGAAGCAAGCACAATATGATATAAGTAAGTGCTAAGAGACAAGTAACCACAAGTAGAGAGTTAGGGTTAGGAATAACCGCAACTCCGGGAGACGAGGATGAATGCCGATGTTCACTTCCTTGGAGGGAAGCTACGTCACCGTTAGAGAGGTGGATGTTACCACTTAGGCACACCAACGCCACGAAGGCTCACCCTATTCTCCCTTTGAGACAACACCACGAAGGCGTTTCTCAACCACTAGTGGTAGACCTTGGGGTGCTCTCCAAACCCTCACAAACTTTTCCGGGGGTAATCATAAAGGTCGATTCCTCTCCGAAAGACTCCTACCGCCTAGGAGTCTGTAACACCTACGATGCGGCTATATCTCCCACGTGTCGAGGCACGGCTTAGAGGCATAACCGCATGGTGGTTTTGTCGCAAGAAGGGTCATCTTCACACAATCCCATGTAATGAAAAAGAATGGGATAAAGAGTTGGCTTACAATCGCCACTTCACACAATGAACATATAATTCATACATCATTCAGGGTACACACATAGTCCGACTACGGACGAAGCCAAAAGAAAAGAAGATAACCCAACTGCTAGATCCCCGATCGTCCCAATTGGGCTCCACTACTGATCAACAATGAAACGAAACATAGCAACGACCAAGACCTTTGTTGAGCTGCCATCTGAGCTCGGTTGCATCACCTACACTGGTATCATTGGCACCTGCAACTGTTGTGATAGTATCTGGTGAGTCATGAGGACTCAGCAATCTCAAAACCCGCGAGATCAAGACTATTTAAGCTTATGGATAGGATGTGGTAATGAGGTGGAGTTGCAACAAGCACTAAGCAAATATGGTGGCTAACATACGCAAATAAGAGCGAGAAGAGAAGCAGCGGAACGACCGAGAAGCTAGAAATGATCAAGAAGTGATCCTGAAACTGCTTATGCACAATCATAATACAAAGACCGTGTTCACTTCCCGGACTCCGCCAAAAATAGACCATCACGGCTACACATGCGGTTGATGCGTTTAAATTAAGTCAAGTGTCAAGTTCTCTACAACCGGATATTAACAAATTCCCATCTCCCACATAACCGCGGGCACGGCTCTCGAAAGTTTATACCCTGCAGGGGTGTCCCAACTTAGCCCATCACAAGCTCTCATGGTCAACGAAGGATATTCCTTCTCTCAGGAAGACCCGATCAGTCTCGGAATCCCGGTTTACAAGACATTTCGACAATGGTAAAACAAGACCAGCAAAGCCGCCCGAATGTGCCGACAAATCCTGATAGGAGCTGCACATATCTCGTTCTCAGGGCACACCGGATTGTCCAAACTTCCGGTAGGCCAACCCAGAGTTGCCCCTGGTGGCCACTGGCGGCTGACAGGTTGGACCGGGGGGTAAAAATAAAGATGACCCTTGAGTCTGCTGAACCCAAGGGAAAAAGGCTTAGGTGGCAAATGTTAAAACCAAGGTCGGGCCTTGCTGGAGGAGTTTTATTCAAAGCAAACTGTTAAGGGGGTCCTATAAATCACCCAACTGCGTAAGGAACGCAAAATCAAGGAACATAACACCGGTATGACGGAAACTAGGGCGGCAAGAGTGGAACAAAACACCAGGCATAAGGCCGAGCCTTCCACCCTTTACCATGTATATAGATACATTAATTAAATAAGAGATATTGTGATATCCCAACATAATCCTATCCATCATGGAGAAATCTTCAACTTGACCTGCAACTAACAACGCTATAAGAGGGGCTGAGCAAAGCGGTAACATAGCCAAACAACGGTTTGCTAGGAAGGGTGAAAAGGTTAAGGCTGACATGGCAATATGGGAGGCATGGTAAACAAGTGATAGGTAGTGCAGCATAGCGATAGAACGAAGCAACTAGCAAGCAAATATAGAAGTGATATCGAGGGTAATGGTCATCTTGCCTGAGATCCCGCAAGGAAGAAGAACGAGTCCATGAGGAAGACAAACGGACGTAGTTGAACGAATCCTCACAACTAAGGCGCGAGGAGATGAGGCGGCGTCGGGCGCGCAGCGCGAGGAGAATCCTGGCCAACGGGAAGGTGCAAGGGCGAGGAGGAGGGAGCGATGTCCTGGGGCAGTGTGGGAGGCGAAGGCCGGCGGCGGCGTTTGGGAGGCGAAGGCGACATGGTCTACAGGGAGGCGCGGGGCCGTGTGGGTGTGAAGGGGATGGGGCGAGAGATGGTGTTGCGATGGGGATCGAGACTAAGGGGTGGCGGCGCTGTGAGGGAACGAGGGAGCGATCGAGAGGAGGGTTCGATCGGGGTGAGGCTAGGGTTATAGGTTTAGGTGGGCTGGCTGGGCTAATGGGCTGGCTTAGTTGGTCGGGCCTAAGAGGCTGACTGGGCTGGCTCTCTTTTCTCTCCCTCTAATTTTCTAGCAGAAAAGAAATAGAGAGAGGAAAAGAAAGAGAGGGTTAGGGAAAGATTTTGCGCATGGGGATTATTTTCCCGAACTCGCAAAAATGAGCTCGATCCAGGAAAATAAAAGAGGCATGATTGAAAGATTTAAATCCAAAACCATTTGAATTTAATTCGAATAGTATGGACTAGGATAACATTTTGGAAGAGTCCAAAAATGTTAAGAATTTAGGAGGAGCCTCGATGAAAGAGGTAAGAATTGTTGGCAAAGTTTGGGGACCAAACTTGAAGTAGAAAGGGCATGGGAATTTTGCAAGTGTGTTATGGTTAATTCCAAACTAATGGAATATTTATTATAACTCCCTAAATATCGAGAGGATATGTTATAAAGAGAAATCACCATGTGAATCCCTCGATTTAAATAGATCAACGATCTATGCAATTTATTTAGCTAAGTTTTAAAAAGGGTTGCATGATGACATGATGCAATGCAAATGATGCAATGATGAATGCATCAAATAAATAAATCACATGACGAAACTCGAAATAGTTGGAAGTCTTCTGGAGCATCGGTCTCGGGGCGTTACAACACTCCACCACTACAAGAGGATCTCGTCCCGAGATCTAGGATGGCACCGGAGAGAAATGGAAGAGGAAGAGAAGAGGTAAAACTAAGTTGCTTCTTCGACCAATTAGTGAAACCAAAGAACCTTGAGAAGTTGAGCACTTTAAAAGAAAAAGTACAACAGAGATGAACAAGATTGCGAACAATCCGTTAGAAAAGAGGAACAAAGAACATTAGAACTTGAAGGTTGCAAAGACATGAATCAAGAGTTTAATGGACAAGATAGAATTCAAAACCACTCCGGTTAAAACAAGATGAGAGAGGAAGAATTCCGGCAGCAATCCGGTTGAACATGGAAGGAATAGAACATGAACTTGAGAGGATGGGATGATACTTGATGAAATCAACAACACACTGCCTCTGGAACTATTGAAAGAATGGCACAATGGGTAAGAAGGATTTCAGACAGCACTCAAGTTGAAAATAGAGGCAAAACTTGATAAGATGAAAGAACTTGAATGAGAACACAACACTCCGGTTAAATGGATAAGCAAGAAAAGAACAAGATCCTCACGATTCGAGATGATGAGTGAAAAGAGCAACATCACAATGCCTCTGGAAGAAAGAATAGAAGATAGATCATTGGAGTAACAGAATGAAGAAGAAAATGCCAACTTCTACCACAAATGAACTTGGAAAGCATCCTTGCAAAGAAGAATTGAACGGAGTTGTTGGAAAATCAACAACAAAAAGCACAAGCTTGTTATGGGCTTATGGCAAACTTCTCAAAATTGAGGCAAAATTTTCCCACTACAGAAACAAATAATATAATTGATAACACCAATGAGATGAAATAACTTCTTCCACCAAGATGATAGAGAGATAACTTGGACCATTTATAATCACCACAATAGCAACATTCCTTAGGGAAGGCTTCAGGTGAAATATGACGCAAGATAACTCCAATGAAGAGATTAATGGATTTAAAATACCTCATTCTTGACAACAGTTGAATCATGACACACGAAGGGAAATTGTCAAGAGTGACATAACACCATCTCAAAAGATAAGGTAGAAAGATTTGCACTTTGGAATGCAAGATGAAGAATACTTGAACTCCCCAAAACAAAACATGTGTTGAGTACCATGTTTAATTTTTTTAGAGTATAGCTTGGCTGATCTTAACTTCAAGAGAAATCTTGAAGAACAATTGAAGAATGAAAAGAATCCTTGACGAACCACCATGTAGAGCCACAATGAAGAACTCCAGTAATAAAAGGATGGTAAAAAGAAAGAGAGGTTGAAAACACAACGTAAAGCCTTGCGATGATTTAGATGGAGCTTCGCGACAAGATAATGCGGAAAACTTGGAACTCCGGAAAAGAAAAGATGAAACACATGAAACCGAGAATGTGATATGATGAACAAACTCCGGAAAGAAGAGATGAACAACTTACAACTGAGAAATTGATACCATTACAAACTCCGGAAGAAGGAATTAATCACTTGGATGAAATAAGAACAAGAATTATGTTATGTGTATCCTTCACCAATTTAAATTGATGACAAGCACCGGATTTGGCATACTACTTATTCTCGTAGAAAGGATTAAGAGAGATATAGTGCAAACTTGAGAAGGTATAGATGGAACCACTGGTGGGATTTGGAAATAACGAATGAATTGATATGATAACGAACAGAGAAAAATCTTGAACGAACCACCGAAAGAATTGAAAATGAAAGTAGCAAAGGCACAATTCACCGGTAAGAGTTGGAAAACGAATGAAGATACTTGAGGGGATTTAGATACATGAGAACGAAGAGATCATGAACTGATTAGAGGATATTTGAACGATGCACCGGTAAGATTTGGAGAACGATAGCTACACGCTGAGCATGAAGAATTATGACATGATGGCCTTCAGAGGAAAGAAATGGAAACAACTCATGAAATGCTCCCGATGGTAAGAAAAGAATTGTCACAATCAAAAACAATTATGAGAGGATGGCATAAAGCTAGAACCATGAATCTCTGGAAGAACGGGTAAAGATTTAAGAGGAACTCTTCTTCGGTCTTCAAAATCCGAGAATGACGATGAGAAACACCACCATGAATTGTTGAGACACTCCAAAAGGATTAAAAGAAAAAGGTTGAGCCAAAGATGAAAAGAATTTGAAAGATCTTAGAGAAAGACATTTGACTGATGATAATTCATTCTTACATCAAACTTTGAAATGAATTTGGGATAGCTCTGGGAAAATTAGGAGAGTCAGATAAGACCCTGGGAAAAGACCTGTGGGTTAGGGCCCACTCAAAAGAAAACATCGTTGAACGATTTTGAATAGAGATTGCACCGGTTGAATTAAATGACTTGAATGAGATAATAATCTCCAAATAGCTTGAACGGATCTGGAATGAAAAGACGAGCCTTCAGAGATATCTTCAACACTCCAGAACAAATGAATAGCGAGAAGTGAATGATTAAGAGGTGCATCGACATGAGAAAGCATTTGACATGAGGAAAGGAATATGATCAACACTGAAAGGTTGAATTGAATCCACCGGAGAAGAAAAGAGACGAAGAATAATAAACTTGAAGCTCCGTTAGTATCTTCCTGAGAATCACCGGATAAGAACATTGACGGAAAAGAATGGAAAGACTTCCCATCAATTAAAAACGATACTTGGCTAAGAAATCTGAGTCCATGAAGAAAAAGGGTGGGAGGGCGGGAAAACAAAGGCAACTTGGGGACAAATGAAACAAACACCGTTGAGAAAACTTAGAATTGATCTCACAAATGTTGAAATGATCGGATCCACTTGAAGAGAAGGACGCTGGTTGGAAATAATTAACATGACGACCTCGATGATCAAGAAGGATTAGTATTCACATAGCAATATGAGAACATCGTTTAGGGAAGGTATGGATTCAACATTTGACTCTGAAGCAACTCGACTACCACAAATAAAACAAAACAAAGGATTTGGCTTGCAGAATAAGCCGGAAATAAACATATGATAGAGATTCCGTTCGAAGTTTTCGTGGTGGGGCCCACACGGGCTCGATCGTACAGCACCATCATGTACAACGCGGTGCACATGACATACGAAGTGTCCCAGAACCAGCATAGCCAAGGGTTCTTTAAGACACAACGAGACCACTGTAAGAACGACCGTGGATAGGCGGACCACTAGAAGTCAAACCCCAATCTCATATCATCCATCTGTTGGAAAGAAAAAAACTAGAGCTACTTGAGTTCCCACCTATAAAACTCCCGAAACTTTCTGGTTATGCAATCTGGTGTTGGGGATACAGGGGAAGCAATATATATCTCACCCAAAACTAACAATACCTACATCCAAGCTGTATCCATCCGTCAACACATAACCAAGAAACCTTCGGAAATCGTGTACCTCAACCTTCGAAAAGCATCCGTTATACGAGCTATGGCAATACTCCCGAACTCCCCAGTACTGGGTGGCGTCGAGGTTATCTCACCAACAACTACATAAAAGAGATTTTCGATGTCGGCCAAACTCAGGTATTCCAGAACTGCAACGATAAACTTATGACGACAACACCTCGAAGCTCAACTCCCCGGGACACTGCCACAACCCCTAAATGTCAGGAGGCACCAAGAACAATGTTCTCGTCATAAGAATATCGGAATGATCCCAAGATACCCGCGTGATCCTAAAAAAATTAGTGAAATTTGAGGCGAGGAAAGACAAAACATCTACGTCACGAGGCCTCACCAGAGTGACGAAGGGACTGAGGAGTAAAAAGAATCCTACTCTCCGATATATATAATCCTAAGACTCAAAACATTTTTGTTCTAGACTCAACAACGCCAGCAATTCGATCAAGCAGGGGGATCCTAAGTCGGGGATGGCTCTGATTACCAACTTGTAACACCCACGATGCGGCTATATCTCCCACGTGTTGAGGCATGGGTTAGAGGCATAACCACATGGTGGTTTTGTCGCAAGAAGGGTCATATTCACACAATCCCATGTAATGAACAAGAATGGGATAAAGAGTTGGCTTACAATCGCCACTTCACACAATGAACATATAATTCATACATCATTCAGGGTACACACATAGTCCGACTACGGACGAAGCCAAAAGAAAATAAGATAACCCAACTACTAGATCCCCGATCGTCCCAACTGGGCTCCACTACTGATCAACAATGAAACGAAACATAGCAACGACCAATACCTTCGTTCAGCTGCCATCTGAGCTCGGTTGCATCACCTACACTGGTATCATCGGCACCTGCAACTATTGTGATAGTATCTGGTGAGTCACGAGGACTCAGCAATCTCAAAACCCGCGAGATCAAGACTATTTAAGCTTATGGGTAGGATGTGGTAATGAGGTGGAGTTGCAACAAGCACTAAGAAAATATGGTGGCTAACATACGCAAATAAGAGCGAGAAGAGAAGCAACGGAACGACTGAGAAGCTAGAAATGATCAAGAAGTGATCCTGAAACTGCTTACGCACAATCATAATACAAAGACCATGTTCACTTCCCGGACTCCGCCAAAAAGAGACCATCACGGCTACACACGCGGTTGATGCGTTTTAATTAAGTCAAGTGTCAAGTTCTCTACAACCGGATATTAACAAATTCCCATCTGCCACATAACCACGGGCACGGCTCTCGAAAGTTTATACCCTGCAGGGGTGTCTCAACTTAGCCCATCACAAGCTGTCACGGTCAATGAAGGATATTCCTTCTCCCAGGAAGACCCGATCTGTCTCGGAATCCCGGTTTACATGACATTTCGACAATGGTAAGACAAGACTAGCAAAGCCGCCCGAATGTGCCGATAAATCCCGATAGGAGCTGCACATATCTCGTTCTCAGGGCACACCAGATTGTCCAAACTTCCGGTAGGCCAGCCCAGAGTTGCCCCTGGTGGCCACCGGCGGCTGATAGGTTGGACCAACACTCCCGACGAGCATTGGCCCGGGGGTAAAAATAAAAATGACCCTTGAGTCTGCAGAACCCAAGGGAAAAAGGCTTAGGTGGCAAATGTTAAAACCAAGGTTGGGCCTTGCTGGAGGAGTTTTATTCAAAGCGAACTGTCAAGGGGGTCCCATAAATCACCCAACCGCGTAAGGAACGCAAAATCAAGGAACATAACACCGGTATGACGGAAACTAGGGTGGCAAGAGTGGAACAAAACACCAGGCATAAGGCCGAGCCTTCCACCACCCTTTACCATGTATATAGATGCATTGATTAAATAAGAGATATTGTGATATCCCAACATAATCCTGTCCATCATGGAGAAATCTTCAACTTGACCTGCAACTAACAACATTATAAGAGGGGCTGAGCAAAGCGGTAACATAGCGAAACAACAGTTTGCTAGGAAGGGTGAAAAGGTTAAGGCTGACATGGCAATATGGGAGGCATGGTAAACAAGTGATAGGTAGCACAGCATAGCGATAGAACGAAGCAACTAGCAAGCAAAGATAGAAGTGATATCGAGGGTAATGGTCATCTTGCCTGAGATCCCGCAAGGAAGAAGAACGAATCCATGAGGAAGACACACGGACATAGTCGAACGAATCCTCACAACTCCGGAACGAAACCGAAGCTAACGAGGGAAGCAAACCGGAAAGAAGCAAACAACATGGTAAACAGACAAGCATAAACATGTCATGATGCACAAACAAGTATGATGCATGTCCAGTTTAATGAGGCATGGCATGGCAAAAGAGGGGCATTGGAAGCGATAATTCGATCACGGTGCAAACACGAGCATCTCATACAACATGCATTCGTACACGGGCGGTCGTCTCGTCATTATACCTTTGAAGCGTGCGTTTTCTGGGCGGATCGAGTTCGTCGAGGGAAGTAGTGGTAGACGGGCCGTAGTGGAAGTAGTCATTCTCACGACGGTAGTGGAAATAGTGGTTCACGGACGTCATGGAAGTAGTCGTTCACGGCGACGGTAGAGGTACTCGCGATCTTGGCAACGGTAGTCGTACATGTCCGGAGCGGAACTTGTCGTATCCATGTAGTCGAACTTGGCGTATCCGAAGGGGTACTTGGTGAATCCACGTAGTCGTACACAGGGTCATAGAGGAACTTGACGTCCATGGAGTCCACGGTGGTGGAACTTGACGCATCGTCGTGTGCAGTCGTACTTGGTGTCCTCGGGGCATCGGCTATAGTCGTGGTACTTGGCGTGCATCAACTGTTGACCAACAGTGTACAGGAGGCACAGAGGTCTCTTGCGGTCTTGACGTCAACAGAGCTAGGCAGCGGAGAGCACGCACAACAGGGCACGGCAGCAACGGGTCGGCTAAAGGAGGCATGGGCCATGGCGCCATGGATGAGCGGTTACAGCGGATCCGGGTCGCGGAAGGGCGGGTCTAGCGGGGCGCGACAAGCAGGGGCCGGATCTAGCCGAAGTCAGGACGAAGGCGATCTCCGGCGGTGGGACTTGGCGGCAGGGCCGGCGTGAGGAGATGAGGCGGCGTCGGGCACGCAGGGCGAGGAGAAGCCGGGCCAACGGGAAGGTGCAGAGGCGAGGAGGAGGGAGCGACGTCCTAGGGCAGTGTGAGAGGCGAAGGCCGGTGGCGGCGTTTGGGCGAGGAGCTCCTGGTTCATGGTGGCAGAGGAGCTCCAGCAGGGCCGAGGCGGCGGCAGGGGAGGACCCCAGCGAAGCACAACCTGATCCGACGACGGCGGCGGGCTCCGGTGGCTGGCTGGTGGCGCGGAGGCGACATGGTCTACGGGGAGGCGCGGGACCGTGTGGGTGTGAAGGGGATCGGGCGAGAGATGGTGTTGCGATGGGGATCGAGACGTAGGGGTGGCGGCGTTGTGAGGGAACGAGGGAGCGATCGAGAGGAGTGTTCGATCGGGGTGAGGCTAGGGTTATAGGTTTAGGCGAGCTAACTGGGCTAATGGGCCGGCTTAGTTGGTCGGGCCTAAGAGGCCGGCTGGGCTGGCTCTCTTCTCTCTCCCTCTAATTTTCTAGCAGAAAAGAAATAGAGAGAGAGGAAAAGAAAGAGAGGGTTAGGGGAAGATTTTGCGCATGGGGATTATTTTCCCGAAATCGCAAAAATGAGCTCGATCCAGGAAAATAAAAGAGGCAAGATTGAAAGATTTAAATCCAAAACCATTTGAATTTAATTCGAATGGTATGGACTAGGATAACATTTTGGAAGAGTCCAAAAATGTTAAGAATTTAGGAGGAGCCTTGATAAAAGAGGTAAGAATTGTTGGCAAAGTTTGGGGACCAAACTTGAAGTAGAAAGGGCATGGGAATTTTGCAAGTGTGTTACGGTTAATTCCAAACTAATGGAATATTTATTATAACTCCCTAAATATCGAGAGGATATGTTATAAATAGAAATCACCATGTGAATCCCTCGATTTAAATAGATCAACGATCTATGCAATTTATTTAGCTAAGTTTTAAAAAGGGTTGCATGATGACATGATGCAATGCAAATGATGCAATGATGAATGCATCAAACAAATAAATCACATGACGAAACTCGAAATAGCTGGAAGTCTTCTGGAGCATTGGTCTCGGGGTGTTACTGAAGGAAATATGCCCTAGAGGCAATACTAAAGTTATTATTTATTTCCTCATATCATGATAAATGTTTATTATTCATGCTAGAATTGTATTACCCGGAAATATGATACATGTGTGAATACATAGACAAACATAACGTCACTAGTATGCCTCTACTTGACTAACTCATTAATCAAAGATGGTTATGTTTCCTAACCATAGACATGTGTTGTCATTTGATTAACGGGATCACATCATTAGGAGAATGATGTGATTGACATGACCCATTCCGTTAGCCTAGCACTTGATCGTTTAGTATGTTGCTATTGCTTTCTTCATGACTTATACAAAGTTCCTACAACTATGAGATTATGCAACTCCCGTTTACCGTTGGAACACTTTGTGTGCTACCAAACGTCACAACGTAACTGGGTGATTATAAAGGATCTCTATAGGTGTCTCCGAAGGTACATGTTGAGTTGGCGTATTTCGAGATTAGGATTTGTCACTCCGATTGTCGGAGAGGTATCTCTGGGCCCTCTCGGTAATGCACATCACTTTAAGCCTTGCAAGCAATGTGGCCAATGAGTTGGTTACAGAATGAAGCATTACGTAACGAGTAAAGAGACTTGCCAGTAACGAGATTGAACTAGGTATTGGATACCGACGATCGAATCTCGGGCAAGTAACATACCGATGACAAAGGGAACAACGTATGTTGTTATGCGGTTTGACCGATAAAGATCTTCGTAGAATATGTAGGAGCCAGTATGAGCATCCAGGTTCCGCTATTGGTTATTGAACGAAACCAGTTCTAGGTCATGTCTACATAGTTCTCGAACCCGTAGGGTCCGCACGCTTAACGTTACGATGACAATTTTATTATGAGTTTATAAGTTTGGATGTACCTAAGGTTGTTCGGAGTCCCGGATGTGATCACGGACATGACGAGGAGTCTCGAAATGGTCGAGACATAAAGATTGATATATTGGACGACTATATTTGGACACCGGAAGTGTTCCGGGTGATTTTGGAGAAAACCGGAGTGCCGGAGGGGTTACCGGAACCCCCCGGGGAAGTATTGGGCCTTAGTGGGCCTGAGGGGAGAGAGAGGGCAGCAGCCCAGGAGGTGGCGCGCCCCCATGGGGAGTCCGAATTGGACTAGGGGAGGGGGGCGCGGCCCCTCTTTCCCTCTCCCTCTCCTTCTCTTTCCTTCCCCCTTCCTCCTTCCTAGTGGGACTAGGAAAGGGGAGTCCTACTCGCACTAGGAGGAGGACTCCCCCCTCCTTGGCGCGCCCGCTAGGGCCAGCCGGCCTCCCCCTTGCTCCTTTATAGACGGGGGCAGGGGCACCCCAAGACACACAAGTTGATCTTCGTGATCGTTCCTTAGCCGTGTGCGGTGCCCCCCTCCACCATATTCCACCTCGTTCATATCATTGCGGTGCTTAGGCGAAGCCCTGCATCGGTAGAACATCGTCATCATCACCATGCCATCGTGCTGACGGAACTCATCCCCGACACCCTGCTGGATCGGAGTCCGGGGATCTTCATCGAGCTGAACATGTGCAGAACACGGAGGTGCCGTACGTTCGGTGCTTTGATCGGTCGGATCGTGAAGACGTACGACTACATCAACCACGTCGTCATAACGCTTCCGCTTACGGTCTACGAGGGTACGTGGACAACACTCTCCCCTCTCGTTGCTATGCATCACCGTGATCTTGCGTGTGCGTAGGATTTTTTTTTGAAATTACTACGTTCCCCAACAGTGGCATCCGAGCCTGGTTTTATGCGTAGATGTCATATGCACGAGTAGAACTCAAGTGAGTTGTGGGTGATACAAGTCATACTGCTTACCAGCATGTCATACTTTGGTTCAGCGGTATTGTGAGATGAAGCGTCCCGGACCGACATTATGCGTACGCTTACGCGAGACTGGTTTCACCGTTACGAGCACTCGTGCTTAAAGGTGGCTAGAGGGTGTCTGTCTCTCTCACTTTAGTTGAACCGAGTGTGGCTACCCCTGGTCCTTGCGAAGGTTAAAATAGCACTAACTTGACGAACTATCGTTGTGGTTTTGATGCGTAGGTAAGAACGGTTCTTGCTCAGCCCGTAGCAGCGACGTAAAATTTGCAACACCAAAGTAGAGGACGTCTAACTTGTTTTTGTAGGGCATGTTGTGATGTGATATGGTCAAGACGTGATGCTATATTTTATTGTATGATATGATCATGTTTTGTAACCGAAGTTATCGACAACTGGTAGGAGCCATATGGTTGTCGCTTTATTGTATGAAATGCAAACGCCCTGTAATTGCTTTACTTTATCACTAAGCGGTAGCGATAGTCGTAGAAGCAATAGATGGCATAAACGACAATGATGCTACGATGGAGATCAAGGTGTTGCGCCGGTGACGATGGTGATCACAACGGTGCTTCAGAGATGGAGATCACAAGCACAAGATGATGATGGACATATCATATCACTTATATTGATTGCATGTGATGTTTATCCTTTATGCATCTTATCTTTCTTTGTTTGACGGTAGCATTTTAAGATGATCTCTCACTAAATTATCAAGAAGTGTTCTCCCTGAGTATGCACCGTTGCGAAAGTTCTTCGTGCTGAGACACCACGTGATGATCGGGTGTGATAGGCTCTACGTTCAAATACAACGGGTGCAAAACAGTTGCACACGCGGAATACTTAGGTTAAACTTGACGAGCCTAGCATATACAGATATGGCCTCGGAACACGGAGACCGAAAGGTCGAACGTGAATCATATAGTAGATATGATCAACATAGAGATGTTCACCATTGAAACTACTCCATCTCACGTGATGATCGGACATGGTTTAGTTGATTTGGATCACGTGATCACTTAGATGACTAGAGAGATGTCTGTCTAAGTGGGAGTTCTTAAGTAATATGATTAATTGAACTTAAATTTATCATGAACTTAGTACCTGATAGTATTTTGCTTGTCTATGTTTGTTGTAGATAGATGGCTCGTGCTGTTGTTCCGTTGAATTTTAATGCGTTCCTTGAGAAAGCTAAGTTGAAAGATGATGGTAGCAATTACACGGTAACCTGAGGATTATCCTCATTGCTGCACAGAAGAATTACGTCCTGGAAGCACCGCTGGGTGCCAGGCCTGCTGCAGATGCAACTGACGACGTTAAGAACGTCTGGCAGAGCAAAGCTGATGACTACTCGATAGTTCAGTGTGCCATGCTTTACGGCTTGGAACCGGGTCTTCAACGACGTTTTGAACGTCATGGAGCATATGAGATGTTCCAGGAGTTGAAGTTAATATTTCAAGCAAATGCCCGGATTGAGAGATATGAAGTCTCCAATAAGTTCTATAGCTGTAAGATGGAGGAGAATAGTTCTGTCAGTGAACACATACTCAAAATGTCTGGGTATAATAATCACTTGATTCAACTGGGAGTTAATCTTCCTGATGATAGTGTCATTGACAGAATTCTTCAATCACTGCCACCAAGCTACAAGAGCTTCGTGATGAACTATAATATGCAAGGGATGGACAAGACTATTCCTGAGCTCTTCGCAATGCTAAAGGCTGCGGAGGTAGAAATCAAGAAGGAGCATCAAGTGTTGATGGTCAATAAGACCACCAGTTTCAAGAAAAAGGGCAAAGGGAAGAAGAAGGGGAACTTCAAGAAGAACAACAAACAAGTTGCTGCTCAAGAGAAGAAACTCAAGTCTGGACCTAAGCCTGAGACTGAGTGCTTCTACTGCAAGCAGACTGGACACTGGAAGCGGAACTGCCCCAAGTATTTGGCGGATAAGAAGGATGGCAAAGTGAACAAAGGTATATGTGATATACATGTTATTGATGTGTACCTTACTAATGCTCGCAGTAGTACCAGGGTATTTGATACTGGTTCTGTTACTAATATTTGCAACTCGAAACAGGGACTACGGATTAAGAGAAGATTGGCTAAGGACGAGGTGACGATGCGCGTGGGAAATGGTTCCAAAGTCGATGTGATCGCGGTCGGCACCCTACCTCTACATCTATCATCGGGATTAGTTTTAGACCTAAATAATTGTTATTTGGTGCCAGTGTTGAGCATGGACGTTATATCTGGATCTTGTTTGATGTGAGACGGTTATTCATTTAAATCAAAGAATAATGGTTGTTCTATTTATATGAGTAATATCTTTTATGGTCATGCACCCTTGAAGAGTGGTCTATTTTTATTGAATCTCGATAGTAGTGATGCACATATTCATAATATTGAAGCCAAAAGATGCAGAGTTGATAATGATAGTGCAACTTATTTGTGGCACTGCCGTTTAGGTCATATCGGTGTAAAGCGCATGAAGAAACTCCATACCGATGGACTTTTGGAATCACTTGATTATGAATCACTTGGTACTTGCGAACCGTGCCTCATGGGCAAGATGACTAAAACGCCGTTCTCCGGAACTATGGAGCGAGCAACTGATTTATTGGAAATCATACATACTGATGTATGTGGTCCAATGAATATTGAGGCTCGCGGCGGGTATCGTTATTTTCTCACCTTCACAGATGATTTGAGCAGATATGGGTATATCTACTTGATGAAACACAAGTCTGAAACATTTGAAAAGTTCAAAGAATTTCAGAGTGAAGTGGAAAATCATCGTAACAAGAAAATAAAATTTCTACGATCTAATCGTGGAGGAGAATATTTTAGTTACGAGTTTGGTTTACATTTGAAACAATGCGGAATAGTTTCTCAACTCACGCCACCCGGAACACCATAACGAAATGGTGTGTCCGAATGTCGTAATCATACTTTACTAGATATGGTGCGATCTATGATGTCTCTTACTAATTTACCGCTATCGTTTTGGGGTTATGCTTTAGAGACAACTGCATTCACGTTAAATAGGGCACCATCAAAATCCGTCGAGATGACGCCTTATGAACTGTGGTTTGGCAAGAAACCAAAGTTGTCGTTTCTTAAAGTTTGGGGCTGCGATGCTTATGTGAAGAAACTTCAACCAGATAAGCTCGAACCCAAGTCGGAGAAATGTGTCTTCATAGGATACCCAAAAGAGACTATTGGGTACACCTTCTATCACAGATCTGAGGACAATATTTTCGTTGCTAAATTCGGATCCTTTCTAAAGAAGGAGTTTCCCTCGAAAGAAGTGAGTGGGAGGAATGTAGAACTTGATGAGGTAACTGTACCTGCTCCGTTATTGGAAAGTAGTTCATCACAAGAACCGGTTCCTGTGACAACTACACCAATTAGTGAGGAAGCTAATGATATTGATCATGAAACTTCAGATCAAGTTTCTACTGAACCTCGTAGGTCTACCAGAATAAGATCCGCACCAGAGTGGTATGGTAATCCTATTCTAGAAGTCATGTTACTTGACCATGATGAACCTACGAACTATGAGGAAGCGATGATGAGCCCAGATTCCGCAAAAATGCTTGAAGCCATGAAATCTGAGATGGGATCCATGTATGAGAACAAAGTATGGACTTTGGTTGACTTGTCCGATGATCGGCAAGCCATTCAGAATAAATGGATCTTCAAGAAGAAGACTGACGCTAAAGGTAATGTTACTGTCTACAAAGCTCAACTTGTTGCGAAAGGTTTTCGACAAGTTCAAGGGGTTGACTACGATGAGACTTTCTCACCCATAGCGATGCTTAAGTCTATCCGAATCATGTTAGCAATTGCCGCGTTTTATGATTATGAAATTTGGCAAATGAATGTCAAAACTGCATTCCTGAATGGATTTCTGGAAGAAGAGTTGTATATGATGCAACCGGAAGGTTTTGTCAATCCAAAAAGTGCTAACAAAGTGTGCAAGCTCTAGCGATCCATTTATGGACTGGTGCAAGCATCTCGGAGTTGGAATAAACATTTTGATAGTGTGATCAAAGCATATGGTTTTATACAGACTTTTGGAGAAGCCTGTATTTACAAGAAAGTGAGTGGGAGCTCTGTAGCATTTCTGATATTATATGTAGATGACATATTGTTGATCGAAAATGATATAGAATTTCTGGATAGCATAAAGGGATACTTGAATAAAAGTTTTTCAATGAAAGACCTCGGTGAAGCTGCTTACATATTGGGCATCAAGATCTATAGAGATAGATCAAGACGCTTAATTGGACTTTCACAAAGCACATACCTTGATAAAGTTTTGAAAAAGTTCAAAATGGATCAGGCAAAGAAAGGGTTCTTGCCTTTATTACAAGGTGTGAAGTTGAGTCAGACTCAATGCCCGACCACAACAGCAGATAGAGAGAAAATGAAAGATGTTCCCTATGCTTCAGCCATAGGCTCTATCAAGTATGCAATGCCGTGTACCAGACCTGACGTATGCTAAGCAATAAGCTTGGCAGGAAGGTACGAAAGTAATCCAGGAGTGGATCACTGGACAACGGTCAAGAACATCCTGAAATACCTAAAAAGGACTAAGGATATGTTTCTCGTTTATGGAGGTGACAAAAAGCTAGTCGTAAATGGTTACGTCGATGCAAGCTTTGACACTGATCCGGACGATTCTAAATCGCAAACCAGATACGTGTTTTTATTAAACTGTGGAGCTGTAAGTTGGTGCAGTTCTAAACAAAGCGTCATGCGGGATCTACATGCGAAGCGGAGTACATAGCTGCTTCGGAAGCAGCAAATGAAGGAGTCTGGATGAAGGATTTCATTTCCAATCTAGGTGTCATACCTAGTGCATCAGGACCAATGAAGATCTTCTGTGACAATACTGGTGCAATTGCCTTGGCAAAGGAATCCAGATTTCACAAGAGGACCAAGCACATCAAGAGATGCTTCAATTCCATCTGGGACCAAGTCCAGGTGGGAGACATAGAGATTTGCAAGATACATACGGATCTGAATGTTGTAGGCCCGTTGACTAAGCCTCTTCCACGAGCAAAACATGATCAGCACCAAGACTCCATGGGTGTTAGAATCATTACTGTGTAATCTAGATTATTGACTCTAGTGCAAGTGGGAGACTGAAGGAAATATGCCCTAGAGGCAATAATAAAGTTATTATTTATTTCCTCAAATCATGATAAATGTGTATTATTCATGCTAGAATTGTATTACCCGGAAACATGATACATGTGTGAATACATAGACAAACATAACGTCACTAGTATGCCTCTACTTGACTAGCTCATTAATCAAAGATGGTTATGTTTCCTAACCATAGACATGTGTTGTCATTTGATTAACGGGATCACATCATTAGGAGAATGATGTGATTGACATGACCCATTCCGTTAGCCTAGCACTTGATCGTTTAGTATGTTGCTATTGCTTTCTTCATGACTTATACAAAGTTCCTACAACTATGAGATTATGCAACTCCCGTTTACCGGAGGAACACTTTGTGTGCTACCAAACGTCACAACATAACTGGGTGATTATAAAGGAGCTCTATAGGTGTCTCCGAAGGTACATGTTGAGTTGGCGTATTTCGAGATTAGGATTTGTCACTCCAATTGTCGGAGAGGTATCTCTGGGCCCTCTCGGTAATGCACATCACTTTAAGCCTTGCAACCAATGTGGCCAATGAGTTGGTTACGGAATGATGCAATAAGTAACGAGTAAAGAGACTTGCCGGTAACGAGATTGAACTAGGTATTGGATACGGACGATCGAATCTCGGGTAAGTAACATACCGATGACAAAGGGAACAACGTATGTTGTTATGCGGTTTGACCGATAAAGATCTTCGTAGAATATGTAGGAGCCAATATGAGCATCCAGGTTCCGCTATTGGTTATTGACCGGAAACAGTTCTAGGTCATATCTACATAGTTCTCGAACCCGTAGGCTCCGCACGCTTAACGTTACGATGACAGTTTTATTATGAGTTTATAAGTTTTGATGTACCGAAGGTTGTTCGGAGTCCCGGATGTGATCACAGACATGACGAGGAGTCTCGAAATGGTCGAGACATAAAGATTGATATATTGGACGACTATATTCGGACACCGGAAGTGTTCCGGGTGATTTTGGAGAAAATCAGAGTGCCGGAGGGGTTACCGGAACCCCCCGGGGAAGTATTGGGCCTTAGTGGGCCTGAGGGAAGAGAGAGGGCAGCAACCCAGGAGGTGGCTCCCCCCATGGGGAGTCCGAATTGGACTAGGGGAGGGGGGCGCGGCCCCTCTTTCCCTCTTCCTCTCCCTCTCTTTCCTTCCCCCTTCCTCCTTCCTAGCGGGACTAGGAAAGGGGAGTCCTACTCCCACTAGGAGGAGGACTCCCCCTCCTTGGCGCACCCCCTAGGGCCGGCCGGCCTCCCCCCTTGCTCCTTTATATACGGGGGCATGGGGGCACCCCAAGACACACAAGTTGATCTTCGTGATCGTTCCTTAGCCGTGTGCGGTGCCCCCTCCACCATATTCCACCTTGGTCATATCGTTGCGGTGCTTAGGCGAAGCCCTGCGTCGGTAGAACATCATCATCATCACCACGCCGTTGTGCTGACGAACTCATCCCCGACACCCTGCTGGATTGGAGTCCGGGGATCGTCATCGAGCTGAACGTGTGCTTAACTAGGAGGTGTCGTACGTTCGGTGCTTGGATCAGTTGGATCGTGAAGACGTACGACTACATCAACCGCGTTGTCATAACGCTTCCGCTTACGGTCTACGAGGGTACGTGTACAACACTCTCCCCTCTCGTTGCTATGCATCACCATGATCTTGCGTGTGCGTAGGATTTCTTTTGAAATTAGTACGTTCCCCAACAGTTACAACACTCCACCACTACAAGAGGATCTCGTCCCGAGATCTAGGATGGCACTGGAGAGAAACGGAAGAGGAAGAGAAGAGGTAAAACTAAGTTGCTTCTTCGACCAATTAGTGAAACGAAAGAACCTTGAGAAGTTGAGCAATTTAAAAGAAAGAGTACAACAGAGATGAATGAGGTTGCAATCAATCCGTTAGAAAAGAGGAACAAAGAACATTAGAACTTGAACGTTGCAAAGACATGAATCAAGAGTTTAATGGACAAGATAGAATTCGAAACCACTCCGGTTAAAACAAGATGAGAAAGGAAGAATTCGGGCAGCACTCCGGTTGAACATGGAAGGAATAGAACATGAACTTGATAAGATGGGATGATACTTGATGAAATCAACAACACACTGCCTCCGGAACTATTGAAAGAATGGCACAATGGGTAAGAAGGATTTCATACAGCACTCAAGTTGAAAATAGAGGCAAAACTTGATAAGATGAAAGAACTTGAATGAGAACACAACACTCCGGTTAAATGGATAAGCAAGAAAAGAACAAGATCCTCACAATTCGAGATGATGAGTGAAAAGAGCAACATCACAATGCCTCTGGAAGAAAGAATAGAAGATAGATCATTGGAATAACAGAATGAAGAAGAAAATGCCAACTTCTGCCACAAATGAACTTGGAAAGCATCCTTGCAAAGAAGAATTGAACGGAGTTGTTGGAAAATCAACAACGAAAAGCACAAGCTTGTTATGGGCTTATGGCAAACTTCTCAAAATTGAGGCGAAATTCTGCCACTACATAAACAAATAATATAATTGATAACACCAGTGAGATGAAATAACTTCTTCCACCAAGATGATAGAGAGATAACTTGGACCATTGATAATCACCACAATAGCAACATTCCTTAGGGAAGGCTTTAGGTGAAATATGACGCAAGATAACTCCAACGAAGAGATTAATGGATTTAAAATACCTCAGTCTTGACAACAGCTGAATCATGACACATGAAGGGAAATTGTAAAGAGTGACATAACACCATCTCAAAAGATAAGGTAGAAGGAATTGCACTTTGGAATGCAAGATGAAGAATACTTGAACTCCCCAAAACAAAACATGTGTTGAGCACCATGTTTAATTTTTTTAGAGTATAGCTTGGCTGATCTTAACTTCAAGAGAAATCTTGAAGAACAATTGAAGAATGAAAAGAATCATTGACGAACCACCATGTAGAGCCTCCATGAAGAACCCCGGTAATAAAAGGATGGTAAAAAGAAAGAGAGGTTGAAAACACAAGGTAAAGCCTTGCGATGATTTAGATGGAGCTTCGCAACAAGATAATGCGGAAAACTTGGAACTCCGGAAAAGAAAAGATGAAACACATGAAACCGAGAATGTGATATGATGAACAAACTCCGGAAAGAAGATATGAACAACTTACAACTGAGAAATTGATACCATTACGAACTCCGGAAGAAGGAATTAATCACTTGGATGAAACAAGAACAATAATTATGTTATGCGCATCCTTCACCAATTTAAATTGATGACAAGCACCGGATTTGGCATACTACTTATTCTCGTAGAAAGGATTAAGAGAGATATAGCGCAAACTTGAGAAGGTATAGATGGAACCACCGGTGGGATTTGGAAACAACGAAGGAATTGATATGATAACGAACGGAGAAAAATCTTGAACGAACCACCGAAAGAATTGAAAATGAAAGTAGCAAAGGCACAGTTCACCGGTAAGAGTTGGAAAACGAATGAAGATACTTGAGTGGATTTAGATACATGAGAACGAAGAGATCATGAACTGATTAGAGGATATTTGAACGATGCACCGGTAAGATTTGGAGAACGATAGCTACACGCTGAGCATGAAGAATTATGACATGATGGCCTTCGGAGGAAAGAAATGGAAACAACTCATGAAGTGCTCCCGATGGTAAGAAAAGAATTGTCACAATCAAAAAGAATTATGAGAGGATGGCATAAAGCTAAAACCATGAATCTCTAGAAGAACGGGTAAGGATTTAAGAGGAACTCTTCTTCGGTCTTCAAAATCCGAGAATGATGATGAGAAACACCACCATGAATTGTTGAGACACTCCGGAAGGATTAAAATAAAAAGGTTGAGCCAAAGATGAAAAGAATTTGAAAGATCTTGGAGAAAGACATTTGACTGATGATAATTAATTCTTACATCAAACTTTGAAATGAATTTGGGAATAGCTCCGGGAAAATTAGGAGAGTTAGATAAGAACCTGGGAAAAGACCTGTGGGTTAGGGCCCACTCAAAAGAAAAGACAGTTGAACGATTTTGAATAGAGATTGCACCGGTTGAATTAAATGACTTGAATGAGATAATAATCTCCAAATAGCTTGAACGGATCTGGAATGAAAAGACGAGCCTTCTGAGATATCTTCAACACTCCAGAACAAATGAATAGCGAGAAGTGAATGATTAAGAGGTGCATCGGCATGAGAAAGCATTTGACACGAGGAAAGGAATATGATCAACACTGAAAGCTTGAATTGAATCCACCGGAGAAGAAAAGAGACGAAGAATAATAAACTTGAAGCTCCGTTAGTATCTTCCTGAGAATCACTGGATAAGAACATTGAAGGAAAACAATGGAGAGACTTCCCATCAATTAAAAAAGATACTTGGCTAAGAAATCTGAGTCCGTGAAGAAAAAGGGTGGGAGGGCGGGAAAACAAAGGCAACTTGGGGATAAATGAAACAAACACCGTTGAGAAAACTTATAATTGATCTCACAAATGTTGAAATGATCGGATCCACTTGAAGAGAAGGACGCTGGTTGCAAATAATTAACATGACGACCTCGATGATCAAGAAGGATTAGTATTCACATAGCAATATGAGAACACCGTTCAGGGAAGGTATGGATTCAACATTTGACTCCGAAGCAACTCGAATACCACAAATAAAACAAAACAAAGGATTTGGCTTGCAGAATAAGACGGAAACAAACATATGATAGAGATTTCGTTCGAAGTTTTCGTGGTGGGGCCCACACGGGCTCGATCGTACATCACCATCATGTACAAGGCAGTGCACATGACATACGAAGTGTCCCCAAACCAGCATAGCCAAGGGTTCTTTAAGACACAATGAGACCACTGTAAAAACGACCGTGGATAGGCGGACCACTAGACGTCGAACCCCAATCTCATATCATCCATCTGTCGGAAAGAAAAAAAAACTAGAGCTACATGAATTCCCACCTATAAAACTCCCGAAACTTTCTGGTTATGCAATCTGGTGTTGGGGATATAGGGGAAGCAATATATATCTCACCCAAAACTAACAATACCTACATCGAAGCTGTATCCATCCATCAACACATAACCAAGAAACCTTCGGAAATCGTGTACCTCAACCTTCGAAAAGCATCCGTTATACGAGCTATGGCAATACTCCCGAACTCCCCAGTACTGGGTGGTGTCGAGGTTATCTCACCAAAAACTGCATAAACGAGATTTTCAATGTCGGCGAAACTCAGGTATTCCAGAACTGCAACGATAAAATTATGATTACAACACCTCGGAGCTCAACTCCCCCGGACACTACCACAACCCCTAAATGTCAGGAGGCACCAAGAACAATGTTCTCGTCATAAGAATATCGGAACGATCCCAAGATACCCGCGTGATCCTAAAATAATTAGTGAAATTTGAGGCGAGGAAAGACAAAACATCTACGTCACGAGGCCTCACCAGATTGACGAAGGGACTGAGGAGTAAAAAGAATCCTACTCTCTGATATATATAATCCTAAGACTCAAAACATTTTTGTTCTAGACTCAACAACGCCAGCGATTCGATCAAGTAGGGGGCTCCTAAGTCGGGGATGGCTCTGATTACCAACTTGTAACACCCACGATGCGGCTATATCTCCCACGTGTCGAGGCACGACTTAGAGGCATAACCGCATGGTGGTTTTGTAGCAAGAAGGGTCATCTTCACACAATCCCATGTAATGAATAAGAATGGGATAAAGAGTTGGCTTACAATCGCCACTTCACACAATGAACATATAATTCATACATCATTCATGGTACACACATAGTCCGACTACGGACGAAGCCAAAAGAAAGGAAGATAACCCAACTGCTAGATCCCCGATCATCCCAACTAGGCTCCACTACTGATCAACAATGAAACGAAACATAGCAACGACCAAGACCTTCGTTGAGCTGCCATCTGAGCTCGGTTGCATCACCTACACTGGTATCATCGGCACCTGCAACTATTGTGATAGTATCTGGTGAGTCACGAGGACTCAGCAATCTCAAAACCCGTGAGATCAAGACTATTTAAGCTTATGGGTAAGATGTGGTAATGAGGTGGAGTTGCAACAAGCACTAAGCAAATATGGTGGCTAACATACGCAAATAAGAGCGAGAAGAGAAGCAGCGGAACGACTGAGAAGCTAGAAATGATCAAGAAGTGATCCTGAAACTGCTTACGCACAATCATAATACAAAGACCGTGTTCACTTCTCGGACTCCGCCGAAAAGAGACCATCACGGCTACACACGCGGTTGATGCATTTTAATTAAGTCAAGTGTCAAGTTCTCTACAACCGGATATTAACAAATTCCCATCTGCCACATAACCGCGGGCACGGCTCTCGAAAGTTTATACCCTGCCGGGGTGTCCCAGCTTAGCCCATCACAAGCTCTCACGGTCAACGAAGGATATTCCTTCTCCTAGGAAGACCCGATCAGTCTCGGAATCCCGGTTTACAAGACATTTCGACAATGGTAAAACAAGACCAGCAAAGCCACCCGAATGTGCCGACAAATCCCGATAGGAGCTGCACATATCTCGTTCTCAGGGCACACCGGATTGTCCAAACTTCCGGTAGGCCAGCCCAGAGTAGCGCCTGGTGGCCACGGCGGCTGACAGGTTGGACCAACACTCACGACGAGCATTGGCCCGGGGGGTAAAAATAAAGATGACCCTTGAGTCTGCAGAACCCAAGGGAAAAAGGCTTAGGTGGCAAATGTTAAAACCAAGGTTGGGCCTTGCTGGAGGAGTTTTATTCAAAGCGAACTGTCAAGGGGGTCCCATAAATCACCCAACCGCGTAAGCAACGCAAAATCAAGGAACATAACACCGGTATGGCGGAAACTAGGGCGGCAAGAGTGGAACAAAACACCAGGCATAAGGCCGAGCCTTCCACCACCCTTTACCATGTATATAGATGCATTAATTAAATAAGAGATATTGTGATATCCCAACACAATCCTGTCCATCATGGAGAAATCTTCAACTTGACCTGCAACTAACAACGCTATAAGAGGGGCTGAGCAAAGCGGTAACATAGCCAAACAACGGTTTGCTAGGAAGGGTGAAAAGGTTAAGGCTGACATGGCAATATGGGAGGCATGGTAAACAAGTTTCAGGTAGCATAACCTAGTGATAGAACAAAGCAACTAGCAAGGAAAGATAGAAGTGATATCGAGGGTAATGGTCATCTTGCCTGAGACCCCGCAAGGAAAAAGAACAAATCCATGAGGAAGACAAACGGACATAGTCGAACGAATCCTCACAACTTCGGAACGAAACCGAAGCTAAGGAGAGAAGCAAACCAGAAAGAAGCAAACATGGTAAACACACAAGCATAAACATGTCATGATACACAAACAAGTATAATGCATGTCCGGTTTAATGAGGCATGGCATGGCAAAAGAGGGGCATCGCAAGCGATAATTCGATCACAGTACAAACACGAGCAACTCATACAACATGCATTCGTACATGGGCGGTCGTCTCATCATTATACCTTTGAAGCGTGCGTTTTCCGGGCGGATCGAGTTCGTCGAGGGAAGTAGTGGTACACGGGCCGTAGTGGAAGTAGTCATTCTCGCTACGGTAGTGGAAGTAGTGGTTCACGGACGTCGTGGAAGTAGTTGTTCACGGCGACAGTAGAGGTACTCGCGATCTTGGCAACGGTAGTCGTACATGTCCAGAGAGGAACTTGTCGTATCTATGTAGTCGAACTTGGCGTATCCGAAGGGGTACTTGGTGAATCCACGTAGTCGTACACAGGGTCATAGAGGAACTTGACGTCCATGGAGTCCACGGTGGTGGAACTTGACGCATCATCATGTGCAGTCGTACTCGGTGTCCTCGGGGCATCGGCTGTAGTCATGGTACTTGGCGTGCATCAACTGTTGACCAACAGTGTACAGTTGGCAGAGAGGTCTCTTGCGGTCTTGACGTCAACAGAGCTAGGCAGCGGAGAGCACACACAACAGGGCACGGCAGCAACGGGTCAGCCAAAGGAGGCACAGGCTATGGCACCATGGATGAGCGGCGACAGCGGATCCGGGTCGCGGAAGGGCGGATCCAGCGGGGCGCGACAAGCAGGGGCCGGATCCAGCCGGAGTCGGGACGAAGGTGATCTCCGGGGGTGTGACTTGGCGGCGGGGCCGGGGCGTGGAGATGAGGCGGCGTCGGGCACGCAGGGCGAGGAGAATCCGGGCCAACGGGAAGGTGCAGAGGCGAGAAGGAGGGAGCGACGTCCTGGGGCAGTGTGGGAGGCGAAGGCCGGCAGCTGCGTTTGGGCGAGGAGCTCCTGGTTCATGGCGGCAGAGGAGCTCCAGCAGGGCCGAGGCAGCGGCAGGGGAGGACCCCGGCGAAGCGCAGCCTGATCCGACGGCGGCGGCGGGCTCCAGTGGCTGGCTGGTGGCATGGAGGCGACATGGTCTATGGGGAGGCGCGGGGCCGTGTGGGTGTGAAGGGGATGGGGCAAGAGATGGTGTTGCGATGGGGATCGAGACGAAGGGGCCGGATCCAGACGGAGTCGGGACCAAGACCTTTGTTGAGCTACCATCTGAGCTCGGTTGCATCACCTACACTGGTGTCATTGGCACTTGCAACTGTTGTGATAGTATCTGGTGAGTCATGAGGACTCAGCAATCTCAAAACCCGCGAGATCAAGACTATTTAAACTTATGGGTAGGATGTGGTAATGAGGTGGAGTTGCAACAAGCAGTAAGCAAATATGGTGGCTAACATACGCAAATAAGAGCGAGAAGAGAAGCAGCGGAATGGCCGAGAAGCTAGAAATGATCAAGAAGTGATCCTGAAACTGCTTATGCACAATCATAATACAAAGACCGTGTTCAGTTCCCGGACTCCGCCAAAAATAGACCATCACGGCTACACATGCGGTTGATGCGTTTTAATTAAGTCAAGTGTCAAGTTCTCTACAACCGGATATTAAGAAATTCCCATCTCCCACATAACCGCGGGCACGGCTCTTGAAAGTTTATACCCTGTAGGGGTGTCCCAACTTAGCCCATCACAAGCTCTCATGGTCAACGAAGGATATTCCTTCTCTCAGGAAGACCCGATCAGTCTCGGAATCCTGGTTTACAAGACACTTCGACAATGGTAAAACAAGACCAGCAAAGCCGCCCGAATGTGCCGACAAATCCTGATAGGAGCTGCACATATCTCGTTCTCAGGGCACGCCAAATTGTCCAAACTTCCGGTAGGCCAGCCCAGAGTTGCCCCTGGTGGCCACCGGCGGCTGACAGGTTGGACCAACACTCACGACGATCATTGGCCCAGGGGGTAAAAATAAAGATGACCCTTGAGTCTGCAGAACCCAAGGGAAAAAGGCTTAGGTGGCAAATGTTAAAACCAAGGTTGGGCCTTGCTGGAGGAGTTTTATTCAAAGCAAACTGTTAAGGGGGTCCCATAAATCACCCAACTGCGTAAGGAACGCAAAATCAAGGAACATAACACCGGTATGATGGAAACTAGGGCGGCAAGAGTGGGACAAAACACCAGGCATAAGGCCGAGCCTTCCACCCTTTACCATGTATATAGATACATTAATTAAATAAGAGATATTGTGATATCCCAACATAATCATGTCCATCATGGAGAACTCTTCAACTTGACCTGCAACTAACAATGCTATAAGAGGGGCTGAGCAAAGTGGTAACATAGCCAAACTTCGGTTTGCTAGGAAGGGTGAAAAGGTTAAGGCTGACATGGCAATATGGGAGGCATGGTAAACAAGTGATAGGTAGTGCAGCATAGCGATAGAACAAAGCAACTAGCAAGCAAAGATAGAAGTGATATCGAGGGTAATGGTCATGTTGCCTGAGATCCCGCAAGGAAGAAGAACGAGTCCATGAGGAAGACAAACGGACGTAGTCGAACGAATCCTCAGTACTCCGGCGCGAGGAGATGAGGCGGCGTCGGGCGCGCAGGGCGAGGAGAATCTGGGCCAACGGGAAGGTGCAGAGGCGAGGAGGAGGGAGCGATGTCCTGGGGCAGTGTTGGAGGTGAAGGCCGGCGGCGGTGTTTGGGCGAGGAGCTCCTGGTTCATGGTGGCAGAGGAGCTCAAGCAGGGCCGAGGCGGCGGCAGGGGAGGACCCCGGCGAAGCGCAGCCTGATCCGACGGCGGTGGCGGGCTCCGGTGGCTGGCTAGTGGCGCGGAGGCGACATGGTCTACGGGGAGGCGCGGGGCCGTGTGGGTGTGAAGGGGATGGGGCGAGAGATGGTGTTGTGATGGGGATCGAGACGAAGGGGTGGCGGCGCTGTGTGGGAACGAGGGAGTGATCGAGAGGAGGGTTCGATCGGGGTGAGGCTAGGGTTATAGGTTTAGGTGGGCTGGCTGGGCTAATGGGCTGGCTTAGTTGGTCGGGCCTAAGAGGCCGGCTGGGCTGGCTCTCTTCTCTCTCCCTCTAATTTTCTAGTAGAAAAGAAATAGAGAGAGGAAAAGAAAGAGAGGGTTAGGGAAAGATTTTGCGCATGGGGATTATTTTCCCGAACTCGCAAAAATGAGCTCGATCCAGGAAAATAAAAGAGGCATGATTGAAAGATTTAAATCCAAAACCATTTGAATTTAATTCGAATGGTATGGAATAGGATAACATTTTGGAAGAGTCCAAAAATGTTAAGAATTTAGGAGGAGCCTCGATAAAAGAGGTAAGAATTATTGGCAAAGTTTGGGGACCAAACTTGAAGTAGAAAGGGCATGAGAATTTTGCAAGTGTGTTACGGTTAATTCCAAACTAATGGAATATTTATTATAACTCCCTAAATATCGAGAGGATATGTTATAAAGAGAAATCACCATGTGAATCCCTCGATTTAAATAGATCAACGATCTATGCAATTTATTTAGCTAAGTTTTAAAAAGGGTTGCATGATGACATGATGCAATGCAGATGATGCAATGATGAATGCATCAAACAAATAAATCACATGACGGAACTCGAAATAGCTGGAAGTCTTCTGGAGTGTCGGTCTCGGGGCGTTACAGAGTCTCCAACCTCCAAGAGTAACAAGAACGATGGGGAAAATCTCAAGACTTGCTCAAATCATGAATTCCTTTGGTGCAAAGAAGGAGAAGGAGTGGATCTATCACTTGATTGGACAACTTCTCTCACATGCTCTCAAATCCCTTGGGGATCTAAGATTTGGTGTGCAGGAGTGAGAGAGAGAGAGAGAGTGAAATGTGTTCTAGGGTTTGTTCAAAGTGAGTGGTTAGCCCTCTCTCGTGGGGAAGAAGGGCTATATATAGTGTGAGCACAAATGTGGCCGTTATAGCATAAGTGAATGGGCAGGCCGGACATCCGGGCAGGGTGGCCGGACATCCGGGCTGGCGAGGCACTAGAAGAACAGAGGAGAAGCCTGGTTAAAAACAGAGGGGCCAGACATCCGGGGCAAAGCCCGAACATCCGGCAACACGGGAAGGCCCGGACATCCGGGGCGAGGCCTGGACATCCGGTAACACGGGAAGGCCCGGACATCTGGGGCGAGGCCCGGACATCCGGCAGCAACGTGCAAACCTACTGGAGTCGGGATGACAGGGAGCCGGACATCCAGCGTGGCTGGGAGTCCCGGACATCCGGGGTGCAGCCTGGACATCCGACGTGAATGTGCAGACTTACTGGTGTCTAAATAGCAGTGAGCCGGACATCTGGATGGCAGTCCAGACATCCGGCATGGGAGCAAAAATACATGTGCACCAAAGTATTTTTGTGTGACCCTAAGTTTTTATTGAAGCTAGGAAATATTGTAACTTGAGAAAGTCTTTCACTAACCCTACCGATCCCCTCTTAATAGTGCGGGATCCTATACTCAAGAAAACAAATATGAAATCAATTTTTATGCTTCATCCTTGTGTAAAATCACTTTGTATGCTCTTGATCCACACACTTCGATGAACCGAGGACTAACACCTGAGATTTACTTAACCACCATTGTTAGTTCCCTACATCTATATTGTCATCAACATCAAAACATGATGTAAGGGCATGATTTCTCTTTCAATCTACCCTTTTTGTTTGTTGATGACAATCACACATGTAGTATCACAGTTGTAATAAATAGTCTTAGCATTGACAAATATGAGAGCAAGAATACAAAGTATGTTGATGTTTCTATTTGTATTTGGCACCCCCTCATTGTGAGCATGAGATGAATATGTTAGGATGCATATGTATCTTCAGGAGATATATATGAGAGAGACATGCACATATGAAACCACCATAACACATGGACTAAAAAAATTCCATACCCACAAGGTAACAACATAGTCTCACATGATCAAGATAATAAGATAACAACATAGTCTCACATGATCAAGATAATAACATAGGTAGCAACATAACAAGTTTGAATAATAGTAGGGCAAACACAAATAGCTAATACATCAAGTATGACCACATTAAGATAATAGCTAATACATCAAGTATGACCACACTAAGATACTACTTCTCCCCCTTTGACAACAACAAGTAAAAAGGGGCGAAGAACTAAACGCACTCGGTCACTCCTGGCGGATGTCATCATGATCATCAAAGAACTCAGGATACTCGTCACGAGATGGGAAACCGAAGGTAGAGGTGGACGGAGCCACGGGAATAGGATCATCATCACTCGCGGGACTGCCACGGTAACGGAGGCGCTGCTTGAGCTGATTCTTGGGGATGATGAGGCGCTTTTGAACATCATGATTCTGCTGACAGCTGAAAGTGACTCATGATAGCAGATTGAGCCTTGCTGAGGAACATCGCAAGGCGTCCACGAGGAGCCGATGATGAAGATGGAACAGAGGAACCAGTGGGCTGAGTCCCACCAGCAGACCTCTTAGACTAAGAATGAGCAGTAGTCTGAGCAGCAGCCACCACACGCATGTGAGGAGCAGGCTTCCAACTAGAATGAACAGCAGTCTTAACCACCTCAAAGCGATCAGTGTGATCAATCAGAGCCTGAATGAATGGAGCATGAGGAAACTGGTGCGCCTGAATGAAACTGCAAAGACGGATCTCATGCCAAATGAAATGGGCTGTGTCCAGAGGCTCAGTGGGTTTTTCATGCATACGAACCATCAAGTCAATGCAATAGTTGTAAGCCCTCGAGCGATCTCCCTTCTTAGGATAGAGAGTGCGAAGCACACACTGGTAGAGGATGTAGTAAGGAGCACGGAAGATAGATACCTCATTGAGTGGAGATGCAAGTTCTTCTTTAGTGAGCTGAGAGGTAGGTTTGACAAGTGGCAAGCAAGTGTCAATCGCTTTGGGCTTGTGCTCAGGATCCATACTGTGGATGCGATGGACAACACCAGAGAGACCCAAAATCTGAACAAACCTGTCATAGGTGATGCTCAGAGTAGTGTTATCAGTCATCCAGGTGAGAGTGTTGTCCGGACCAAAGAAACAGGTGGCATAGAACTGTAGAATGGCAGCTTCATTCCAATCACACCTGAAGGTCATTGTGGGACCAAGAGTCATATCATCAATGATCTTGACCGGATTGTTAGGAAACATGTCAGGATTCTCACGCAGGAAGTTGAGATCCAAGTATGAGTGAGGAGCAAGTCCATGCCCACGGACGAAACTGGAATAGAGATCCTGTTGCATATGAGTCCGAAACCGAGGATCCTCCGCATCAGCCACCATCTCATATTGATTGACATCCCGACGAAATGCAAGATATTGAGCTACCCCCATAGTTTTCAAGTTGTGAGGGGCACGATCCCCGCTGTCAGGAAGCTCCATAGAGATGCGACGACCATGGACAATAGGCATTGCAGAACCACGAACTTGAGGCACCGGCGCCCTCCTAGTACCAGGCTTGGACTGTCCAACGGAGTGTCTTGGTACACTGACCTCCTCTTCCTCCCCAACATAGTCCGCATCATCTGGATCCGAGGCTGACGGACTAGTGGATGGTGCTCGCTTCTTCTTCTTGGTGGTGGTGGTCTTCTTCTTCTTAGGCCGAGCATGCTCATCGGAGTCGGTTGAGCCTTGCCGGCGAACAACCCTGGAAGAAGGCTCGGGGCGATCGGGGCCGCAGTTCTTGGTCCGCGCCATGAGGAACTCCAGCAGTCACTCCCACAATACGCCGGTCCCTCCTGAGGGATTCACAACACAACCCAAGAAATGGATTGGATAGAATCGTAGATCGGGAGGAGGAGAAGCCGTGAGCAGGAGATCGGGGCTGGAGCTCGGAGGAGAGGGCCGGGGCAGCACCGGAGTGACGGCCCGACGGCGGCGGCTGTGAGGTGCGATGGGGAAAAGGAACGGGAGTGAATGGGGAAAACTGCCCCCAACGCCCGAGTCCCTCCCCTGTTATGTGTGGCTGCGGGTGACGGACCGGACATCCGGGGCCTGGCCCGGATATCTGGCGAGCGAAGGTCAGAGAGCAGAGAAACAGAGGACAATGGGCCAGACATCCGAGGGGAAGCCTGAATATCCGGCGTGTGAGGGTCAGGCAGCTATAGGATCGGGGACCGGATGTCCGGCTAAAGCCCGGATGTCCGGCTATCGCAGTTTGAGCAACAAAAGGATTTGCTCCAGGGCCTGGATGTCCGGCAGAGGGGCCGGATGTCCGCCACTGGACAACAAGTCCAGGCAAGAGAGAGATTTGGAAGGAGCCAACTCATATGATTTGATATAGACTTCGCCAAGGAGTTTTGGAAGAATTATAAAGGTGACAACCTGAGAAATTCTAAGGCCATACTATGATGTAATAACACCCCTACCAAAATAACTACGAAAGGTTCACACAAGCAATGTACAGGCAGTGACCACGTTCACCATTTTTGAGCATATGTAACATAGTGCCGCAAAGATGTAGACTTTGGGCACATAGTCACGACTCCATCATGTTAAAGCACCATAGTTCGAGAACCGTGATAACTTTGAGAGTGTTTGTTCTATTTATGCATTATGTAGGGTGAGAATATTCCTAAATTGAATGTCTCCCCCTAAATATATGCCTACATCACGACAAGACATTAAATTCATGCATGAATGGGTACTAGATTTCACATAATATTGTCAAGCTCCAAGATACCAAGTTCACGCCTAAGTCGACAAAACCTTGCTTCATCCAATGGTTTGGTGAAAATATCTGCAAGTTGCAAATCTGTACCAACATGATCGATGTGAATATCATCCTTTTCCACATGATCTCTCAAGAAGTGATACCTAATATCAATGTGTTTAGTGAGGAGATGATCTTTGGAGTTCTCAGCAATATTGATGGCACTTTCATTATCACATAGGAGAGGCACATGTCTATAAGTGACACCGTAATACTTCAAGGTTTGTCTCATCCATAGTAATTGAGTTGCACAATTGGCGGCTGCAATGTATTCAGCTTCTGCGGTAGAGAGGGCATTACAATTTTGTTTCTCCGAGGACCAACTTACCAAGGAGCGTCCAAGAAACTGACATGCACCAGAGGTGGACTTACGATCCACTTTGTCTCCAGCCCAATCCGCATCCGTGTACCCAATGAGATCAAACTTAGCATCCTTGGGGTACCATAAACCCAACTTTGGGGTGTGAACAAGGTATCTAAGAATATGCTTAACTACCTTATGATGACTTTCCATAGGGGAAGCTTGAAATCTAGCACACATGCATACACTGAACATGATGTCTGGTCTAGATGCACAAAGGTAAAGCAATCAACCAATCATAGAGCGGTAAATAGATGGGTCAAAGGAATACCATTTGTGTCTTCAGTGAGTGCAATTTTGGTTGGCATGGGTGTCTTGCATGGACTAGTATCAGACATGCCAAACTTCTCTAGGATATCCTTGAGGTATTTTGCTTGAGACAAGAAAATTCCTTCTTGAAATTGTTGAATTTGAAATCTGAGAAAGAACTTCAAATCCGCATTGAGTGACATTTCAAAATTCTTGGCCATTGAAGCCACAAACTTCTTGCACAAATGAATGTTAGGAGAACCAAAAATGATATCATCTACATAGATTTGGCATAAGATAAAATCACCCTTGTCCCTCTTAGTAAAAAGAGTGGGATCGATCACCCCTCTCATAAAACCATCATCGAGTAAAAACTTCTTAAAATGATCATACCAAGCATAAGGTGCTTGTTTGAGGCCATACAAATCCTTATGAAGTTTATACACATAGTCTTTGTGATCGGGATCAACGAACCCAGGTGGTTGTGACACATATACTTCTTCTTGTAGAGGACCGTTGAGGAAAGCACTCTTCACATCCATTTGATGTAGAGTAAAACCATTGAAAGCAGCATAAGCAAGTAAGATGCGGATGGATTCAAGACGGGCAACGGGGGCAAAGGTCTCACCAAAGTCCAAACCCACAACTTGTGAGTACCCTTGTGCCACTAACCTTGCCTTGTTACGGATGATTACACCTTTCTCATCTTGCTTGTTATTGAAAATCCATTTTGTTCCAATGAGGTTGTGCTCGGTAGGTGGCCTCTTGACTAGTGACCATACTTGGTTGCGTTCAAAACTGTTCAACTCTTCTTGCATAGCAACGAGCCAATCGTTGTCCATCAATGCATCTTGTACCTTGAGGGGCTCAACACTAGACACAAACGAGAAGTGAGGACAAAAGTTTGTCAAATGTTTACGAGTGACTCTACCTTCCGATATGCCGGTGAGAATTTTGTCAACATAAACACGACTGGCGACTCGGGGCATGATGGAGGTTCGGGTTTCTCGAGGTTCAACTTCATGACCATCATCCACGTCCTCAACATATGGATCATTAATGTGTGGTGGAAGATCTTCTTGCTCATATTGCATTAGTTGAGGTTCATCATCAATGATTGGACTTTCTTGTTCTTGCCCTTGATGATGATCTTGTTCTTGAAGATTATCATGAAGATGAACTTGATCATCTTCTTGTACTTGGACTAAGGGCATCAGTTGAACAATAGGAGTTTGTGGTGGTATGGGTGTTGAAGTAGTTTGATGATGTGTGAGACTTCCATCTTCTTCTTCATCATCATGAGGTTCTTGTTCCATTGGAAGAAGTGCACCAACACCCATGGTTAAGATATCTTACGAGGAATCTTCTTCACCTACATCACTTAGATCAACTTGCTCGCCATGGGAGCCATTAAATTCATCAAACACCACGTCACAAGTTTCTACAACACATCCATTGGATTTGTTGTAGACTCTATAGGCGTGAGAGTTTGATCCATAGCCAACAAATATGCCCTCAATTGTTTTGGATTGAAATTTTCCTAACCGTTCTCTTTTGTTGAGGATGAAACATTTGCACCCAAATACACGAAAGTACTTGACATTTGGCTTGTTACCAGTTAGGAGCTTATATGGACTCTTTTCCAATATAGTATAGAGGAAGAGCCGGTTTGATGCATGGCATGAAGTGTTGACAGCTTCAGCCCAAAAACTATGTGGTGACTTGTATTCATCCAACATGGACCTTGCCATCTCCACAAGTGTACGGTTCTTCCTTTTGGTTACACCATTTTGCCGAGGAGTGTATGGAGCAGAATACTGATGCTCAATCCCACTAAGGAATTCTTCTAAGGTATAGTTCTTGAACTCAGAGCCATTGTCACTTCTTATTGCCAAGATCTCTTTGTCAAACTTGCGGTGTGGTTGCTTGGTAAAATCAATGAAGGTGATCTTTGTCTCGTCCTTGGACTTGAGGGAAAACACCCATGTATATCTTGAGTAATCATCAACAATGACAAGTCCATACTTTTTCCCACCAAGACTATCCCATGAAGGAGGCCCAAAAAGATCCACATGAAGGAGCTCCAGGGGCCTTGAAGTAGACACAATGTTCTTGGGTGGGTGCTTTGATTGATGTTGCTTCCCGCCTATGCATGCACTACACACACGGTCTTTCTCAAAAGAGACATTGGTTAGTCCAAGGATGTGATTCCCCTTTAAGAGATCTTGAAGATTTCTCATGCCAACATGGGCTAGCCGGCGATGCCATAGCCACCCCTCGTTGTCCTTGGCCATTAGACAAGTTGC